>NC_068993.1:56182960-56190388 GCF_001194135.2 Octopus bimaculoides
TATATATATATATATATATATATATATATATGTAAAAACTAGCACTTCCTTTCTCCAAGCATAGGTTTGAAACCGAATCTAAGGATTCTCGCTCGTCTGAGCCACCACTGATCAAACAGGCGCGCATGTCAAAACAGGATAAATCGTCTCCCTTTGACCTACGACCTCAGCCATGTTAGACGAAGTTCAAATGGACAGGAGCTGACCTATTTAGACACAATCTCTCCTGCAGTATGTCTGTCTTTCTAGCTGCCACGGCTGTTATAAATACCGTGGTCCACAAAGGGACAGGCAGAAAAGACCTGGGACAAAGATAGAGTGCACGAGATAGCCAACCAGTATTTTCTCAGATGAACAAAGCACACACAGACACAAAACAATATCCAGTCCTACCACATCATATCACAGATGTATCCTGTTGTTTTTATTCTTCTCAGCTCGTAGCAGTTGACAACAAATACATGTAGTGAAAAATTGAGTATACCAACAGCAAATGCAAGTCTCATAAATAAATTATTTAAACTATAAATCGATGTTATTCATTATTTACTTCAAAGGCATCCACATGCCTATCGCATCTGTTTACCTCAACACATTCTGATACACCTTTTCCACTACACACACACACACACACACACGCATATATATTGGAGAGAGAGAGAGAGTAGAAATATGAGAGTCTGGTAGGAATTGAACTTATGTTTCCCTGTTCAATTCTTTTAACCAACAATAATTTTAATTTAATATACATTAATGGTTAAATCCAATTCTGCCATTCTCTCATTCATTTAAATTCACATACACAAATAGATGTGCACATATGTTCAGACACATACACAAGAATACACACACAGGCACACAAAGAGACAGGCAGCAAAAACTGACCACTAATTTAAGGAGAAATATCAGATCAAACAACCAAATCTCAAATAAAAGGTCAAAGGTTAGAACCAAAGACAGGATCAAAATGCCAAAGATCAAGTCAAAGACCAAATACCAAAATAACAAAGTCCAAACAAAAGACCAAAGTACTCAAGACCAGATGAAGGATTAAAAAGGATGTAACTGCCACCAGACCAAAGATCAAACCAAAGATCAAACCAAAGACTAGATCAAAGACCGGATCAAAGACCGGATCACAGCAGCAAAGAAAAAAAACACAGAACAAAGAATGAAAGATCAAACAAAAATAACAAGACTAAAAGTGGGATCATAGATCAGAACAAAGACCCAAGACCAAACAAGAGTAAAGGGCTTAAGATCAGAACCAAAGATTAGACCAAAATGCTAAAAATCAGACCAAGGTCCAGAGAAATAATGACCAAATGAAAGACTAGACCAAAGATCAGACCAAATTACCATAGACTAAATATTCAAACATTAGACAAAAGATGGAAAAATTAGATCAGTTATTCAAAGATTAGACCAAAGATAAAAACCAAAGACTAGACCAATAACCAAATCAAAGACAAGGAATTAGACCCTAGAATTAAATGAAGTTGTTACTTACGTTTGATAGACATGACCCTGATCTACTCTTTCTTCTACGTCTGCCAGGGCCAGGACATGTAGTGGGGAGTGTGGTAGAGCAGCATGCAACCAGGGGAAGGCAAATAAGGAGAGAACACCATTGATAACACCAACCACAAACAGATCCCAGTGGTAGGCTGTGCCTTTTTTCATTCTGATGGAGAGAAACAGCAACATATCAGTGATATGATAGAGCAATGGGTCAACTTGTCAGAGATTAGAGGTTATAGCATGGCAAAAGGTCAACATGTCAATAGGTCAACATATATCAAGAGTCTAACAAGGCAAAAAGTCAACATGTCATTGATAAAAAAGTCAATATTTTCGTGCATGACAGATCAATAGTGTCAATATCACATATCATAATATATGACAGACCGATAGTGCTGATATTACAGTGTATGACAGATGAATAAAAATCAGTATTTCAAAAGATGACAAATCAATTAAAAAAGAATCAAATGTAGTGGGTGCTTTTATGTGCCACAGACATGAGGGCCAGTCAGGCAGTGATGGCAACGGCCACGCACAAAATGGTGTTTATTTACGTGCCACCTTCACAGGAGCTAGTCCAATGACCTCACTCGAATGTTGTTTTTCACGTGCCACCAGCACAAGTGCCAGTAAGGCAACGCTGGTAACGATCACGCTCGAATGGTGCTTTTTATGTGTCACACATACATAAATATACACATACATACATATACACACATACATATGCATACAGACATTAAATCGTAGATATATGCTTACTTGTTTTGAGGTGCATTAACGAGTGCTGCTGATATGTTTTGATCCATGAAGAAGAGAAGAGACAAACAGAATCCAAGCCCCATTCCACCAAATACTGCCCCAGCATTCAGTTTGGAAAATGGCACCAAATTTATACTTGTATCCATTGTGTCAGGGTCGAAGCTCTCACCAACTAAAATAAAAAAATTGGAGTTCAAGACATTAAACAGACACCATTAATTAAAAGTAAATGATATTATATTAAAACATGCACACATGGTTTCTATAGTGATGTCAGCTATTACAAGGGAGATAATCAGTTCTTCAGATGCCAGCATGGAAAACTGAGGTTAAAGGACGATGGTGATGATGATGATTAGAAATTTGAAATTAAGGAATTGCAAGGGAAAAGCTGTATCGAATTTACATATTTAATTCCTTCTGTTTTTGTCTCCTTATTTTGAAGTTCGTACAATTTCTAGTTAGCGATAAACATGTATTGCACTGTTTCATTCTTTATAGAAGTTGTCAGCATGACACAGCCTGAGATACACTAATTAAATATTATTTGACAATGTGGGGCATTATATTAAATATGAAAATAATCACAATCTTTTATCTTCTATTTTTTACTTGTTCAAGTCATTAGACTGCGGTCATACTGGGGCACCACCTTGAAGAATTCGTCGTATTATTTAATCTGATGTGCAACACAAATAAAACAAAAAAGAACATTTGGGAACCATTGATGGTATTTTATAAGCCACCATAACCATCATCCACACCGCAACATCACCAACATAATCTTTGCTATAATAGTTACTCAAACTATATCACTACTACTTCAACGATCCCCTCACATCATGAGGGAGTACTGAAAAGTTCCTGGTTTTAAGGGTGTCATGAAAGGCCTGGTTGGAGGCCCAACCTTCTGAATTCCTTTACAGGCTTTAGGAAAACTGAAGGACTGCTGCAATAAGTGTGTGAATTTGGGAGGGGAATATGTTGAATAAAATAACTGATCCCTGTATTTTTCTTTTACCCAAAGCCAGGCACTTTTCAGCACCCCCTTGTACATCACTCTTACCACTAAAATAATTTCACATACTACATCACCACTACAACAATCATGCATGCTATAAAATAAACCACCAATACCACACCACAACAACAAACGCCCATACTATAGCATCACAGAAACAAGCACCCACACCAGAACGCCACAACAGGGTTACTACTTACGTTTGATGTCCCTAAACAGGTAGGCACCGACAAAAGACATAATAATGACAGACGCAGGTAAAGCATAGTCAGAAAACATCTCCCTCTTGGCAGACGTTAGGTAGGGGCTGAAAAATAGAATGCAATATATACTGTATATTGTAGAGAGGTGTCGATAGAATAAGGCAAACATAACATGTATGAAATATGGTAGAGTAGCAGCGGTAGGGGTAGAACATTGCATGAGTAATATAATAGGGTCTCATATTTGTAATAAAGTAAGCTGAAAAACTACAATCGAAGGGAGATTATTCAAGCTATTATGCAAAAAAAAAAAAAACAACTGTAACCTGGGCAGTTTCTGTTAAACCATTCAACCCATGCCAGCATGGAAAGAGGAGGTTAACTTACGATGAGGGTATATACATATATAGAGAGAGAAAGAAAAAGAGAGGTTCACACAACCATAGTGTTGGTATTCACTGATGGTGATAATGATAATGACAGAAATGATACAGGATGAAAAATTTAACATTAAAAAAACCCAGATGGTGATAATATTCTACTTGTGCCAGGAGAGCCGATCCTTAACAACACTTAGCTAAGCAATAAATTTTTTTTAAAATTAAAATATGGAGGAAACTTACGTATTTTTGAAGTTAAACAAGGATACTCCTACCCAAAGCGTTGCAAGTAGTAGAAATAAATAGAGGACACTTTTTTCCGGAGCACAGGTTTCCAAGCCATTCGTCAAATTACTGCTTATATTACTATCAGGACACTGTATGTTGTAGAAGCTGTCAAAATCTACATAGATGCAAAGATATGCATTATAGCAGTGCTCAAGCCTAAATAAATACATGGACATGTTATACATGGAGGTACCCAAAAGTAATCAGAAACGTTCTCTGTGGGACAAGCCTGTTGTAATTCAGACTTCTGTCGCTAGAAGCCACTTGATGCCATCCCTCAGGCATCAGTCTACTGATCAGCATCATTGAGTGTGTCATACTCCCATATGGTGCATCATTGTTTTGCAGTGCTTCTCCCCTGTTCATCAATTTTTTGTGATGGCTGAAATGAAGGAACAGCATGTTTCTGCAAAATTATTTTATATGCTGGGGGAAAACGGTTATCATGCTTCAAACTTACAAGGATGCTGTCATGAGCACAACACAAGCTTACAAATGGTTTTCATGCTTTAGTAGTGGTCACTTGTTGCTTGAAGACCAACCTTGTTCAGGGCGACCATCAATCACCCGAAACTAATGAAAACATCACAAAAGTATATGAACTGATCTTTGGAGGAGAGTCACCAAACGATTGACAAGCTTGTTGATATGACTGGTGTATCCTGGATCTCCTGCTGCCAACGAATTTTGAGCAAGGACTTTCGAATGAAAAGAGATGCAGCAAAATTTATGCCTCACTTGCTCCCAGAAGATCAAAAACAGTCATGACTGAATGCGTGTCGGGAACTGAAGAACAGTTGGAAGTTGATTCAGATCTTTTTTTTTTTGAAGGTCATCACTGATGCTACGGCTATGATCTGGAAACAAAGCAGCGGTCAAATTAATGGATGCATTCAATGTCACCACCACATCACCAAAAAGTGCGTCAAGTGAAGTCTGATGTCAAGACGGTGCTGATTTGTTTCATTGATGCGAAAGGAATTGTCCACACAGTATTTGTTCCTCCTGGTCAAACTGTTGACCAGACATTTTACTCGGTACAAAAAGGAGGAAGAATGAGAAGAGGAAGACAACGGAAAAGACAACAGAAAAGAGGAAGGAAAAAGAAAAGATGACAGAGAAGAGGAAGAAGAAGACGAAGAAGAAGATGAAAAAGAAGACGAAGAAAGAAAGAAAGAAAGAAAGAAAAAGTAAGAAAGAAAAACCACTACTACTCACTCTGGGCACAACTTTTAAAACTGTCAACAGTAAAAGCTATTGCGATGAATAATGCAAAGATTTCTTCTGAAGACCTGAAAGAAAGAGAGAGAGAGAGAGAGAGAGTGTATGGCCAGATGGAGCACCAAACCTTAGTTACAAAAGAAAAATTGTGGAGAAATGGGTGACTGGTTAAACTGATAACAAAACAGAGAGGAAAACTGAAATAACAGCATTGAGGACCTTCAAAAGACTGGAGACAGGGCTTTAGCAGTAGGTCTAGCGGTAGGTGAGATGGGTAGGGCACATCTTGGATTAAACGCAGCTGGACAGCCGACACTGAGAGGTAGGTGAACCATATTTTGTTCCTCACATTACAGTTCCCTCATACGACAATAGCAAACTAGGCTGGACATTATATCAAGATGATGAATGATCAGTAGACATTCTGCTGACCAAAATTAAATAATTGGTATACTCACCTGGTAGACCATTGCATCAGGATACTCAGATCAAAGAATGAATAGATGAAGAGGAAGAATGTATTCCAGAGCCCCACACAACCAAACATGGCAGGGAAGTCAATATCAAAGTCTTCACAAATACTGTAGATAACTAGAATGGGAGATAAGATAATATATATCATGTTAATAGACATGAACAACCTATAAGGTTAAATACTATGTAATATAACACATCATACATGGTACCAAACACTATATCATTACAAGATTGCTACACCACCATCACCACAACACAAAAGCACACACCATCAGCAACCCCCCCCCCCAACACACACACACTACAATACTACATAAGACCACCATTACAAAATACAAAAGTAACCAATGAAAGAGCCTCTACATGGTTGTGCAACCTGTTACATATAGTAATGTGCAAACACACACACACACATTGAGGCTCACATAGAACAATAAATACTAGCAAGTAAATATCGAGCGGCTGAGTACTCCACAGATATGCGTACCCTTAAACGTAGTTCATAGGCAGACTCAGTGTAACACAGGTTGCAACAAAGCTGTCCCTTTTGAATTACAGGTACTACTTATTTTTGCCAGCGGAATGAACTGGAACAACATGATTTTAAAATGCCTTGTTGAAGGACACAATGCACCACCAGGAATTGAACTCATGACCTTACAATTGTGAGCCATATATGCTAACCATTAAGCCACACCTTTATTTCCAGGTGACTCAGTCAGGCCCACGACCACATTAGGATTCAAGGGTAATGCTAAAGTTTCCTTTCACAAAAAGCTTATATCTAAGGGTTGTTGTTTACCTCTGATCAAAGGCATTCCGACCTCGACCATCACATTTAGGACTTCATTGACCAACGTTGAGCAAAGATGAATTCAGCTTCAACTTCTGGCAAATAACGATTGATTACATGGAAACTAAGCACACTTGGTCTGTCTGGTGATTTTATTCAAATTGCATGGCACCAAAACAACAACAACAACAACAAGAATAAGGGATAATGGCAAAGCCTTACTTTTGGTGTAAAGAGCCAAAGGGGCAGTGGTGAGTAGAACGATCTGTGGTGTTCCGCCAAACAACGCAAACACTAATCCTCCAAATATTTGGGAGTAGATCACTTTCTCGACATCTGGAGAACATAAATAAATTGATTAACAACAACAACAACAACAAATGTTTAACATAGAGGAACAAAGCACACTATAATCAGCTGAATCAAACCCAGCGCATGACTGGTACATATTTATATTTTTTCTACCTTAGCAAGACGAGAAACAAATAATAATAATAATAATAATAATAATAATAATAATAATAATAGTAATAATAATAATAATAATAAATGACCGGATGCAGTACCAGGCAGTGGCTCTCATGGCTTCTGATCCTAATTGATTGGAAAGTGTTATCATGTTCATTGTTTTGTCTTGGTATAAAAAGATGGGCTACAGTAAATATTCAGCTTAATACCACAGATTTACTTGTCAGTTGCTTGACCTTAACCAGTTGAGCATGACCCTTGTTGGCTGACGATATGTGCATCTCTGATCATGAG
>NC_068993.1:56190398-56194786 GCF_001194135.2 Octopus bimaculoides
TTGCTTGACCTTAACCAGTTGAGCATGACCCTTGTTGGCTGACGATATGTGCATCTCTGATCATGAGCAGAAGTAGTGGGGGAGCATGATAACCAATCATGCTTGGACGGTGCTTTTAACGTTCCACTGGCATGAGTGCCAATCAGGTGGTACTGTCATCGGCCACATCAGCGATTTTGATTACATAGACCGCATTTCTATTTTTCCGCCAGAGCAGAACCTGCAGGCCAATAGTTGGTTTTAACAACTTATTTAATCAAGAAGTTGGCAGCCACAAATTTGCTGTCTTGAATTTAACATATTTCTCCAGTTGTAGCGGTACAGTCATGGAGCTGTACTAATCAGCTATTTTGTCATAACTGCAGAGTTTATCTATTCCCATGTGAATAAATTATTGTTTGTATTCATCATTCATAGACCAACATGAAAACTACTATGTGCAGTGAATAACACTTGTGTTAATTGTTCACGAGGTGTCGTCCAGCATTTACACGCAGCCAGTAAACCAACACAACAACATTGTGAAACACAAACCTTCTCATGACACATGAATTATCTGTCAGAATTTTAAAACATTAAACAAACATACGAAACTAAGAGAGAAAAATATCCAACATTAGACTAAAAATAAACAGTTATAAATTTGTGAATCATCATCATCGTTTAACGTCCGCTTTCCATGCTAGCATGGGTTGGACGACTTGACTGAGGACTGGTGAAACCGGATGGCAACACCAGGCTCCAATCTAAATTTGGCAGAGTTTCTACAGCTGGATGCCCTTCCTAAAGCCAACCACTCAGAGAGTGTAGTAGGTGCTTTTATGTGTCACCTGCACGAAGGCCAGTCAGGCGATACTGGCAACGGCCATGCTCGAAATGGTGTCTTTTATGTGCCACCCGCACAAGCCAGTCCAGGGGCACTGGCAACGATCTCGCTCGAAAATCCTACGGGAGCCAGTCAGGCGGTACTGGCAACGGCCACGCTCAAAATGGTGCATCTCATGTGCCACCCGCACAAGAGCCAGTCCAGTGAAATACTGGTTTCAAATTCTGGCACAAGGCCAGCAATTTTGGGGGAGGGGGCATCGACCTCAGTATTCAGCTGGTACTTTTTTTTATCAACCCCGAAAGGATGAAAGACAAAGTCAACCTCAGCAGAATTTGGACTCAGAATGTAAAGATGGATGAAATGTTTAGCATTTAGCCTGGCGCAGCAATGATTCTGCCAGCTCACCGCCTTCGTATACTGAAAAACTGGTTCCAAATTTTGGTATGAGACCAGCAATTTTGGAAGAGGGCATAAGTCAATTACATCGACCTCCAGTATGCAACTGGTACTTATTTTATCAACCCTGTAAGGATGAAAGGCAAAGTTGACCCCAGCAGCATTTGAACTCAGAATGTAGAGTCAGAAGAAATGCCCACTAAGCATTTTGTCCACTGCTCTAACAACTTTGCCAGCTTGTATGCTGAAATATTGTAAAGCAGAAACTGCTGACAGACATTGAAATTGATCAGATGAAAGGAATTATAGAATCAGATTTGAGAAACAGTCCAATGCATATAACTCACAAATTAACAGACAAAAACTATGTCAAAGCAGAAACATCTTCACAGGAAGGAATAAATAGCATGACACAGATACAATGAGAAACAATTTGGAGATCAAACCATTGTATAGGAACATATTAATGAAATAATGATAATATCAGGACATACGATCTGACAGAACTTGAAAAGAAAAATAATTACTAAATGGGTCAAAGTTCACAATATGATCTTCAAGGAACACATTGACTTTCTTAAGATTTTCAACAATAAAGGGGAAAAAAATCTGACTAGTGAGCATAGACCCCTAAGTTCATTATAAATCAAAATATCAACAATGGACATTAAATGATGATATCTATATGGGTGCTATCTATCTATCTATATATATCTATATAAGGGTGGCGAGCTGGCAGAATCGTTAGCACGCTGGGCGAAATGCTTAGTGGTATTTTGTCTACCATTACATTCTGAGTTCAAACTCCGCCGAGGTTGACTTTGCCTTTCATCCTTTTGGGGTCGATTAAATAAGTACCAGTTACGCACTGGGGGTTGATATATCGACTGAAACCCTTTGTCTGTCCTTGTTTGTCAAGAGAATGAGAAAGAAATAGTTATCACATGTACAGTTACAAATACCTATGGGGACATTTATGAACAACCCCCAAGTATAAGAAAGAAAAAAAAGGGAGCAGAAACCCAAATGAAGAATAAAGCTAAGAAGGAATTACTTGTAAAGAGAAGGAAACTGTAAGGAGTTACTCTGAGTAGCAGAAGGAGTACTTACTTAGTGTTCCTTTGGTATTACCATCATTCAAAACACCAAATGCTATTGATGGTAGAAGTATGGCAAAGTAAAGAAACAAGGTTGTGGACAGAGTCTTCTGGACTGACCTGGGACCAATGACACCTGTATGTATATGAAAAAATTATTTTTTTTTTTTAATATTAATACATATATATATATATATATATATATATAGCTTTTTTGGAACAGTGGAGCTTGAAGCAGGTAAGAGATTAGATTTAATGGGTGAGATGTGGGTTTTAAGTGTTTTAGTTTTGAGTAAAGAAAGAGAAATATTCACCATCTTTGTAATCAGAAATGTAATGGGGAAGTCTTCGCTTCAAATCTTTACGTAAACCTCGCATAAATCCACATTTGCACTCTTCTTTCTGTAACAACATCAACAACAACAGATTTATTAGATTAATTTTAATAAATACAATTTCAAGGACACGGTATTGTCTTTACAAATCAGTAAATGTTAACTAACCGGTTTCTGTTAACTAATTAGTTTCTATTAACTCATTGGTTACTGTTAAGGTACCAGTTTGTGCAAGGTACCAGTTAACTAATCTAGAGGCCATGGGAATTTGAAGTTGATCATCATCATCATCATCGTTTAATGTCAACTTTCCATGCTGGCATGGGTTGGACGGTTTGACTGAGGACCAGATCCAACCTTTCACACCTACTCTACAATGTCATTCCAAAAATTACAAACACACCATTGAAATCTTGAAGCTACAAAATAATGCATGATTAATTCAAAACACTAGGAATAAGTAAACGTCACATTTGGCAAAAAAATCTGAATGTTAAAGGGCCGAGTATTGAAGAAGTATCCAGGAAATGATCATGTCAAAAATGCATCAGAACTTTCTTTCCAAATTAACAGATAAATCCTTAGATTAATAACAGTCAGAGAGATCAATAGATAGACTGATAAACAGATAATTAAACAGATAAATTGGTAGAGAGATAAACTGATAGATACATCAATTGATAGTTAGATTGATCAATAGATAAAGATAGGTAGGTAGATGGATTGGGAGACAGCCAACTGGTTGAACAGACAGACAGATAGAGAGGTAGATGGCTGGTTGGACAGACAGACAGATAGGGAGGTAGATGGCTGGTTGGACAGACAGACAGATAGGGAGGTAGATGGCTGGTTGGACAAACTGATGGATGGATGGATGGATGGATGGATGGATGGATGGATGGATGGATGGATGGATGGATGCACAGGCAGACAGTGGGACACGTTAGTAGACAAAGAGAAAGAAAGAGAGTAAGACTAACCTGTTCAGTCTCAGGATGCATTTGGGTCTTCCGATGCTGTTCAGCTAAAATATTGCCATATTTCCTAAGTACATTATTAAACTGTGCTGAATTGGAACATAGTGATAATTCTTGACGAAGGTCAGGGCAAGCAAATAAAGTGCTAAATGTTCTTCCGATTTCAAACTCACTTTTTGTACCTTTCTGAAAAATAACATTATGCATATGTAGTGTATTTATGTAATATACATTTACATACACACATACATATATCTTCATCAATATATATATAAATACAAGTGTATACACACATGATGGCCGTCCACTCGTGACCAAGGAAGACCATTGCCTACCTTCAGGAACATTGTGCGCTCTAGGACTAACTTATATTTTGCACTTGCGGCTCCGTTGGTGGCTAATGAGCCCTGCTCTTGACAAGCATACACGACTGCAAACATTGCAGACCAAGCTTTCCCCATTCACTATATGAGCCGTGCGCTTTTGCGCAGCTCGCTTAAGTTCTTCATGCTGCACACGTGCTCTCTCAAAAGTGTTGATCCCCTCCCTAACCTGCTTCCTCCATCTATGGCGATGACAGGCATTGTTCTCCCAGTCAGTGTCCTGCATATCACAGGCCTTTAATGAGGACTTTGACACAGTCCTTAAAGCGCAGCCTTGGTTTCTGCAAGAGTCTCCTTCCATTTACAAGTTCTCCATAGAGCATCTGCTTAGGAATCCTGCTATCCTTCACACACACACACACACACACACA
>NC_068993.1:56194904-56202346 GCF_001194135.2 Octopus bimaculoides
ATATATATATATATATATATATATATATATATATAATAGGCACAGGTGTGACTGTGTGGTAAGAAGCTTGCTTCCCAGCCACATGGTTCTGGGTTCAGTCCCACTACATGGCATCTTAAGCAGGTGTCTTCTACTATAGCCTCAGGCTGACTAAAGCCATGTGAGTGGATTTGGTAGACAGAAACTGAAAGAAAGGTTGTTTGTGGAAGACCAGCAGTTGCCCATGCCCATGGGGATACAATAGTAAATACTTGCCCAAGGTAATGCATGCAGTGGAATTGAACCCAAAGCCACAAGGTTGCAAAGTGAACTTCTTAACCCCATGGCCATGTCTGCACCTTGTCACACATTTCAAATGGGCAGAATATAGTTAAATGAATTTAGAGGAGATGGAATATAATTAAGATGAACTGACACAGTATATGACTGGTACATGTTTTTATCATTGCCTCAGGGAGGGAAGATAGCCTACCTCTTTTGTAGGAGTAATAATAATAATCACAAAGGATATTTCTTGAGCAGTTGTACCAAAGTTGGCTGGCTGACGGAGATGAGCAATGCCAACCATAGTCTTGGTTACTATTGGACTGCAACACCTGAAAGAAAATGGTAGATGCTGTTTAGAAACACACACATCTATAAACAGATAATTACACTGACAAACACACACACACATGTATATATCCATTTACACACAGACACACATATATTAAAATTTAACCCCCTCTACACACAGTTTACACATATACATAAACATTTGTTTGCTTGCATACACAAACACACACACACAAATAGGCATTTACACAGACATGTGATATAGTCATTTAAACACAGACACCTATGGTCCTTTACACACACACACACAGAGGTGTACATACACACATGCATGCATGCACACACACACACATCTGAATACTTATACACATACAAGTATGTAGACATTTAGATGGGAACATACCCAAGTATAACATATACAGACACACATGAATATTCATTTTCACACATTTACATATAGAGATTAACATACACACATGCATATACATATGCATGTGATGTGATTGTGTGTGTAATGGGTTAAATGGCTTCCATCATGTGCATATGTAATGTGTGTATGTGTGTGTGGGTATGATGGAAATCCAAGCCTTCAAAAACCAAGTTGATAAATATACATTCAAACAGTCACCACACACACAATATAAGAAATACTTACATGGAACATATCCAACTTTGGTCATAATCAAAGCCACCACCCATTGCTATACAAGAGCTCTGCACTGTCTTCCGCAATTGATGCACTGAAATTGAAATACAAAGCCATAGATTTCAATAACTGAATATAAAGATAATTAAACGCGAAAAGGATAGAGGCATTGTGTAGTAGTTAATAATACTCAAGTGAAGTACAACAAACTAAGAGGTTTAATAAGTTGTGGTTAGTCTAACATATTAAACAGGGAACAGGGGCACTGGAATTAGTTTAGAGTTTTTATCTCTTTTCACAGGACACAAAATACTGATTGATAAGATTCATGTATTGTAGAAGTAGTCCTTAAGATTCATCTATATGAGTTCCATACCCATGCCAGCATGGAAATGGACATTAAATGAACTCCTCAAACTTTTGAAAATCCAAGGAATATGGAAGTCAAACAAATGGATTTCAAAGACTCCCTGTATACACACACACACACACACACACACACACACACACACACATCTACACACTTCGGTGGAGGCGCAATGGCCCAGTGGTTAGGGCAGCGGACTCACGGTCGTAGGATTGCGGTTTCGATTCCCAGACCGGGCATTGTGAGTGTTTATTGAGCGAAAACACCTAAAGCTCCACGAGGCTCCGGCAGGGGATGGTGGCGAACCCTGCTGTACTCTTTCACCACAACTTTCTCTCACTCTTTCTTCCTGTTTCTGTTGTGCCTGTATTTCAAAGTGTCAGCCTTGTCACACTCTGTGTCACGCTGAATCTCCCCGAGAACTACGTTAAGGGTACACGTGTCTGTGGAGTGCTCAGCCACTTGCACGTTAATTTCACGAGCAGGCTGTTCCGTTGATCGGATCAACTGGAACCATCGTCATCGTAACCAACGGAGTGCCAACCAGGGTTTACTTCACTGGCCATGTTAGCATCTCTAACAGCAAGAACATAGATAATGTTAACAGATAACAGTGACAATGATGATGATGAGAAAATGGATGAACTTACCGCCATCATGTGTGAAGAGGAGAGACTTAAGGGCAGGAATATCGTTGATGTGAACCATAGCTCTGAGAATTTCTTCGATAATTTTGTCAACACTTGTCACATTCATGTTTAACAGCAAAATGGCTCTGTTTGTGAATCTTTCAATGTCCCTCGCACCACGGATTTCCTTAGAAAAGTCTTTCATTGGAACTTTCTAGAAATTAAAGAAAAATTCTTACTTCATCCAGTGAACATCACATCACATGATCATCCAACACCATCTTCTGTCGTTATCATCAGATAATTAACATCAATTGCCAGCATTGTTCGTTACCATTATTGTCCATTTCCCTAATAGACATCATTATCATCAGTCTTCTTGCTTTCATCTGTCCTTATCAATCATCCTCACCATCACTCATAGTTTCTATTGTCATTGCTCTTCATCATACTTGTCATCGTTATCCATCCATCCAATCAATCATCACCATTGCTATTCATCAGTCATCAACATCAGTCATTATCATCACCCTCATTATCCATCATTCTTACCATCGTCAACACTATCATTAACCAGTCATTAATCACCACTGCTAGCCATCATTTACCCCTGTCATCATCATCATCATCATTAACCAGTCATTATAGCTATTGCTGTCCATCAACTTCACCATTGTCATCGTCATCACTATCACCACTGGTGTCTTTTACTTTTTTTTCACTATTTCTGTCTAGGTTCGGAAATCAAACTTCCCAGCAAGTATAATGCTCCTGTGTTGTGGACCTTGGTCAAGGTACTTCACACAACTTGCCCCTTGATGCATGCATGGCAATGGGCTACATTGGACTCATATCAGTTAACAAGCTGCGGTAAGTTAAGGTAATGAGAAATGGTTGAGTGGAAATAGGGGACAGGATGGTAGACAGGGCACATAGAGGATGGTTATTAGTGTTTCACTCCACTATATAAAGTAGGGAAAGAGAGAAAAAAAGGAGCAAGAGAAAATGGGAGGAGAGAAAGAGAGAGAGAATGAGAAAGGAGGAAAAACTATTTACCTCATGCCTGGAATAAATAAGGGACCTCTCAGCAGCATAATCTATAATAATAATAATAATAATAATAATAACTTCACTTAAACATTTATTATTTATTATATGGTGTCAAAAGTTAAAATTTTTGTTGCATGTATTGCGATCGGATCCCTGACAAGGATACATTGCATCTCTTAAGGATAATGGTTTCAAATTTCACCACAAGCCAGCAATTTTAGAGAGAGAGAGGAGAGTTAGTCATTATCATCAATGCCAGTACTTGACTGGCACTCTAGTTGACCCTGGAGGGATGAAAGGCAAAGTTGGCATCATCGGGATTTGAACTCAGAACGAAAAAAAAGAACCAGATCAAAAGCCACAAAGTATTTTTTCTGTTCCACGTGAAAAGCACTGATGCTGGTGCCACATAAAAAGCACCCAGTACACTCTGTAAAGTGGTTGGTGTTTGGAAGAGCATCCAGCTGTAGAAACCATGCCAGAACAGACAATGGAGCCTGGTGCAGCCCCCAGTTTTATGAGCTCCTGTCAAACATCTAACCCATGCCAGCATGGAAAAATGGACATAAATGATGATGATGATGATGATGATGATGACTAATGGCTCTGCCAATCCTCTGCCCTCTATTGTTTCTGAATTAGAGACAAGGCCTGCAATTTCGAAGGGAAAGGGTTACTTGATACCATCAACCAGACAGAATGAGGCTGGTACTTCATTGACATGAGAAGGATGAAAGACAAAAGCTGGCTTCAGCAGGATTTGGACGAAGGATATAAAAAAACCAGAACAAACATTGTAAGACATTTTGCCTGGTGCCCTAATTGATTCTGCCTATTTACCACAATTCAATATGCTTCACATTAGCAAAACAAGAGCAAAATAAAACATACATACCCTTTTCAACACTCACAATTGAAATACGATTTGTGCCAACCACCTCTGGCTTAAACTCACAGCTGGAAATTTGTTCAGGGGTGTGCAAACCATTCGAAAAGCTTTCATCTGGCAAAAATGCAGGATTGTCTTCCTCCAAGAAACTGAAGTTCTGTAAATATACATTTGTCTCTTGGCTACCAATCTCATCTGAGTTGCTACAAAGAAACAAACAAACAAACAAAATATCAGAATACAGACACTCAGACATTTTGGTCAGCACCACAAAACCATCATCATCAAAATCATCATTTAGCATAAATTTGTCTTCTATTTTGGGATTGATTGTACAGGTCTGAAATACAAACATTGCTTTCTACTCTAGGCACAAGGCCTGAAATTCTGGGGGTGGAATGGAGTGGGGCTAATCCTTTAGATCAACCTCAGTACTTGACGGGTACTTATTTTATTGACCTCAGAAGGATGAACGACAAAGATGACCTCAGTGGAATTTGAACTCAGAATGTAAAGACGGACGAAATGCTGCTAAGCATTCTGCCCGGTGTGCTAACGATTCTGCTAGCTCACCATCTTTTGACATACAAACATACTACCAATTGTTTTCATGTTCTATCATCTTTGTGATGCCAAACATCCTGAGATGTAACTCTACTTATTCTTCCAGCTATTTTCGCCTGTCTTTACATCCTGAGTTCAAATTCCGCCAAGGTCGACTTTGCTTTCATCCTTTCAGTAAGTATGGTAAGATTAGGCTTTGCTGATGATATTTAAAAAGGCTGAAACATATCTTCAGTTATTTTAGTTTGCATATGTGCGTTCCACCTGTGCATGTTAGTGTTTTAAACATTGTATACATTTATTATTATTTAAGCTTAATATTTACTAACATCATTAGTTTGTTTAATCAGACTTTGTATTTTACTTGGAAACACACAAAGTTTGGGTAAAGAAGAATCTCTTTTACAAGAGATTCACGAAAAAGGATCGTGCAGAAGAAAATCGGTGAAGATGACATGAACAGAAGCAGTGAAAACTAATCTTAAGATGCTGAGCTGTGCAAAAGAAATGATAAGTGAATGTGGCAGATAGAGAGAGACTGTGCTGGAGAGAACGCATCCAACCAGCACAAACATGGAAAAAACAAACACAAAATGATGACAAAGACACACACACAAAACTCATTAGAAAACTTTGTACAATGAATGCACTGTTCGTTTCTGTAATCAGTAACATTCACCTTTTTTTATGTAGTTATGCTTTGACATTGAAACTGAAGTTTATATGTAAAAGTATTTTACTGAAGCCAGTCAAGCTGCTGGTCAAATCTAAATTTACCAACCAGTCACCATAATCATCATTAACATCTGTTTTCCATATTGACATGATGTGAAAGGGGGGAAAAAAAAATCTGTGCATATTGAGTGCATATTCAATAACATATGACAAAACCACAATTGACTCCGGAGGCATTTGAACTCAGAGTTCTGAACCAAATGCTACAGAGAACTTTATCCTACACAGTAACAACTCCACCAATTCACCATTTCTCATTCTATTTGTAATACTGTAATCCCTTTCATCTCTCATTCTGCATTTTATTATTTCGGCCAAGTCTATATTCTTCATATATTAATGTTCTGGAGCATTTTGGATGTTGTTGTTGTAGTAATATTTAGGAGTGCTTTAATTGTGTCTGATGGGGGGAACCGTATAAGTGGTAAAAGGGAAAGTGAAAGTTAGAGTTTGCTGTGGGATCAAACAGCACTTTTGCATGCTTAAATGGTCCTTCATTACGAGTGATTTTGTTCTGCTGTGTAGCTGGTCTCTGGGCGTGACCTGTTATAACCTGTGTTGATGTGATGTATGTTACTTGTGCAGAGGTTAGGAACCAAAACATGAGTGGCATGTTCAATAATGTATCTTATCTATATTGTTTGTACGTGACTTTTGTGGTGGTCAAATGTGGAATCCCAGAATGTTCTAAATAAATACGCTTCTAAAAGCAAACTTCGTTTGTTAGTTTCCGTTTGTCGTAATTTGAATTTAACATATATTTATATTCTTTTTCTATTGTGGGTTTTGAATGTGTCATGAAGTATATAAAGGTGATGTATGTAACTTGTAGTATTTTTTTTTGTTCTATGTGAATGGTATATTTATCATTCAGCATGATGGCAGGTTGTGGTGGTGGTGGTGGGAAGTGGGAGGCCTGTGGTCTTGACACATGTCATATTAAGTCTATGGTTGTAGAACCACATTTATATTGGAGAAATTGTGTAGGTGTGGCTGTGTGGTAAGAAGTTTGCTTTCCAACCATATGATTCCAGGTTCAGTCTCACTACAAGGCACCTTGGGCAAGTGTCCTCTACTTCAGTTTCCATCAACCAAATCCACTCACAAGGCTTTGGTTGGCCCAAGGTTATAGTAAAAGACACTTGCCCAAGGTGCCACACAGTGGGACTGAACCAAGAACGATGTGGTTGGGAAGCAAACTTCTTACCACACAGCCACACCTGCGTTAGAAAAATAATTATGTCATTATTAAACTAGTGCTTTGAGCATAAATTAACATGAAATTTTAATGAAAGGTTTCAATTCAGATCACAATAAACAGGAAGTTTGTATCATAGAACCAAAGGCAGCCTCAGGTGGGTAGGTATCAAAAGGGTTAAGGATAAGAATAAAAATTAAAAGATAAGCTTACCTTGGCTGCCAGCCATTTTTGTCTTTCCGACTCATTTTTACACAAATAAATGATGCAATCACTCGAGATCTTTATTTAGATAAACTAAAGAAAAAGGTTGTAGTAGCTGAAGATATATCTGATGAAAGACAGGTCAAAATTTTCTGTACACTTCTGAAAAATAAATAAAATTTTATATTATATATGTATGGGGTCACCATTACTGTTATTATTATTATTATCTCCCTTTCATTCAGCCTCCCTTTTTTTCCAGTCATCTCGCCCTGTTGGACCATTGAAGTCTACACGTATTTTCTCTCTCCATTTTTTTCTTCTTAATCCTTTCAGTCTAAGAGCATAGTCTCGAAACGTAAAAAAACTTCTCCATTTTCCCTGAGTGTTAAACTAATACACCTGCTTCTTGTTCCTAGCAAATCAACCCCAGGGCTTATCCTTTTGTAAGCCTAGTACTTATTCTATCGGTCATTTTTGCCAAACTGCTAAGTTACTGGAACTGAAACACACCAACATCAGTTGTCAAGCGATGTTGGCGGGGACAAACACAGACATACAAACATATACACATGCATACATATATATATATATATATATATATA
>NC_068993.1:56202503-56205407 GCF_001194135.2 Octopus bimaculoides
TTGCCGGTGCCCCTGGACTGGCTCTTGTGCGGGTGGCACATAAAAGACACCATTTCGAGCGTGGCCGTTTTCGTGCGGGTGACACGTAAAAGCACCCACTACACTCTCTGAGTGGTTGGCGTTAGGAAGGGCATCCAGCTGTAGAAACTCTGCCAAATTAGATTGGAGCCTGGTGTTGCCATCCGGTTTCACCAGTCCTCAGTCAAATCGTCCAACCCATACTAGCATGGAAAGCGGACGTTAAACGGTGATGATGATGATGATGATTCACATATATACATATACATATATATATATATATACATATATATATATATACATATATACAGTGAACAAGCATTGCAAGAGAACTGATAACTATTTTGACAGCAAGTTTCATAAAAAATCATCTTTTTCCCCACAAAAGCTATCTTCCTCTACCCTTGATAAATCTAATTAACTCAAAGATGGGATGCTGACAGGGACTACTGTTCTCGGTCAGAACAGCCCTGGGAATAATGCTAATTAAGGGGTGACTCCACATTCCCTACAATTACAGAATTCTGAACCAGAGCCTTACCGATGGATACAGTTTAATGCCACACACACACAATAGTCATCTTGTAAAATTTAGAATGACTTGGCAGCCTACACCATGGTTTCATTAATTGTTTTATCTTTTAACTTTTAAACTGGCTGTATCAGGCCCAAATGTTCTGTTTTAGGTTCAAGCTGGATACCTTTGGCCATTCACTCCTACCTTTCAATGTCATTCTAAAAATATAGTCACATCATTGAAATCCCAAAGCTACAAGATAATGTATGATGAAGTCAAAACAATGCAAATAAATAAGCATTACATTTGACAAAATAATCTCAATGCTAAAGGGTTTATAACTGGCCATATCTAACCCAAATGTTCGGTTTTATTTTCAAACTGGCTATATCCAGCCTTTCACACTTACCTAACAATGCCATTCTAAACATAAATGATCATATCATCAATATCTCAAAGCTACAAGATAATGCATGGTTAATTCAAAAATGATGTGAATAAATAAGTATCACATTTGACAAAGTAACATAAATGCTAAAAGGTTAAGGTGCCTGTGTAGCCACAAGCAGGCATAAGCATCCTCTCAGCCATCCCACACCTGGTCCAGCTGGATACTCAACACGATCAAACACAAAGCTCACATATTTTAGGTAAACAGAGAAGTGATATTCATATCGTTTCCAAGGACATTAGTGATGCAAATTTTGAAGAGAGAATAACTCCATTCAGAAATTGAAACCTCTTCTCATGATCAGCTTACCACTTGCTCTACAAATAACACAGCAAATGATAAACGATATGTCCAATACAAGTGTATCAATGACAGTAAAAATTAAAATTAAATTTCACCTCATCCGAAGGTCAGAGAGGACTTACGATGGTCAACGGTGTCGTGTTGCTTCACACTATAAACAACATGTCACCTATGCTAACAACAATCAATGTATTGTAGGGATTAAAATATCAAAGCGACAGAATGAACAACTCACATCATTTTCAGTGGGTGACTAAACTGAAGATCTTCATGGAAAAACTAAACAATACGCCAGGATAGTTTCATCTTTTTTTGTTTTTTTATATCCATTGAGGAAGTTGAGTACAAGACCAATGATGACTCTTTACCGATTTCAACAACAAATGGTCTATCTGTCTGTTTGATCAATGGAACTATCAATAGAATAAGTGGCTGAGTATTCCTTAACCTCTTTAGCATTCAGATTACTCTGCCAAATGCAATGCTTATGCATTCACATTGCTTTGAATTAATCATGCATTATCTCATAGATTTGGGATTGCAATGGTGTGACTGTTTATTTTTAGGATTACATTGTGAGGCAGCTGTGAGAGACAATATCTTGCCAGTTTGAACACAAAATGGGTTCTTGAGATGGATATGGCCAGTTTAAATGCTAAAGGGTTAAATCAGTGGCTCTTGACCATTTTCTTGTACCTCCACCCCTTACCTCTTAAGTAGTTGTTCTGGAACATGTACGCAGTCAACTACATGCCAAGACAAAATCTACTGTTGAGGTAGATTTTCTACGGCTGGATGTCCTTCCTGCTGCCAACCCTCACTCATTTCCAGACAAAGCAAAATAATATTTCTCCATGGCCAGACATGCTTTACACAGAAGACTGGAAATGGACAACACCGCTTGTATCACATCTGGTGCTCATTTACAATCATAGACAGTAACACCCACACACACATGATGGGCTTCTGTTTACCAGATCCGCTCACAAGATAAAGTAATAGCAGCCCCACCACATCCCCGTCATTCTAGATTAATACCACACACACACCAGCTGCTCATAGTCTTCTCGGCTCATTAAATGTGTTGGCACCTCTCTTCAACAGCTGCTTCTGTTGATTTTAAAATTAAAAGTTGGTAAATAAATCAACATTGTTTGGTCATTGGTTTAACTGGCCAAACAAAACAGAATAGCTTCACTGAGTTTGACCTTTTATAGCAGCAGTTCTCAACCACAGCTTCCAGGGATGGATGCAGTCCTTGAGCAACCTTCTAGAAGCTCCTAACAGTTTTCCCCTCCATGGTGGCATCTCTTTTATTCGTTTCAGTCATTTTGACTGTGGCCATGCTGGAGCACTGCCTTTAGTCGAGCAAATTGACCCTAGGACTTATTCTTTGTAAGCCTAGTACTTATTCTATTGGTCTCTTTTGCCGAACCACTAAGTTACGGGGACGTAAATACACCAGCATCAGTTGTCAAGTGATGTTGGGGGGACAAACACACACACACACACACACATATACATATATACGACGGGCTTCTTTCGGTTTCCGTCTACCAAATCCACTCACAAGGCTTTGGTTGGCCCGAGGCTATAGTAGAAGACACTTGCCCAA
>NC_068993.1:56205740-56208757 GCF_001194135.2 Octopus bimaculoides
ATTACCCTCTTGGAGTGGTTGGTGTTAGGAAGGGTATCCAGCTGAAGAAAACCATGCCAAATCAGACTGGAGCCTGGCACAGCCTTCCTGTGTGCCAGCCCAGTCAAACCGTCCAACCCATGCCAGCATGGACAATGGACATTAAATGATGATGATGATGAAATATAATAAATTCTTCTTCAATTGACTTATATTTTACTTGTTTTGGTGTGCCCTCACCCCTTAAAAAATCCTTGTTTTGGATCTGTTTTGGATACACACCCTTGTGTGTGTATTAAGAACTTCATAGTCTCCATTGCAGCTGTCCATGTCAGGTCTTACAGCCCTTACAGTGTTCACAAAGCATTGAGCAGTAGTCATGATGTTAGTGTTTTGATCTCTGGTGTGAATCACCATGATACAGGTAACTCTTTTCCAATATTCAGAGGACTTCCAGTCTCCCATGTCCGCTAACTTTTCTCAACTACAACTTTAATCTTTATGCTCTCCGATGCCATAGACTCTTCACAAATATATCAAGCTGTTCCCAGAAAAAAAGGAGACATAAAAAAAGTCATCAAATTTAGCCTCAACTATCACAGGTGTTACGTTCCGAAACCCCCACGAAAGGTGAAAATCCAAAGTAGAAACAGTACTGTACTGTATATTTTATTGTTATTATTTTTATAATTTGTATGTATTTATTGTATTATATATGCAAAACAACACCACGGAGGGATCGACGTAAGCTTAAATAATAGACCGCAATAAGGGAACCGCGATAAGGGAACTGCAAAATGGCAAGGGATCACTGTATATGCAAACACATACACATGTCTATGCATTCTTGTAGTGGTACTTGTAGCATTGGTAGAGGTAACAGTGGTGGTTGCAGTTGTAGTAGTGACTGTGATGATTGTTGAGGTGGTGGTTGTGGTAGTGGTTGTACCAGTTGCAGTGGAGGTCATTGCCATTATAGTAGAAACAGTAATTGTATGAGTGCATCTTTGTGGATATCTATGCACATATATACACACACACCTGTATGAATATATGTACATAGATATCTAGAAATGCACCTGCATGTGTATTCATGCATGCCACATGTTGGTTTGTTTCTTTCATGTATGTAAACAAGTTTCTATAACTTCTTATATACCAGTGAACGCTATTCAGTGTCATTGTCGTCATTGTCGTCATTGTCATCATTGTCGTCATCATTATTATCATTGTTGTCATCATGCTGGAGCACCGCCTTTAGTTGAGCAAATCGACCCCAGGACTTATTCTTTTGTAAACCTAGTACTTATTCTATCGGTCAACTTTGCCAAACCGCTAAGTTACGGGGGACGTAAACACACCACCATCGGTTGTCAAGCGATGTTGCGGGGACAAACACAGACACACAAACATAAACACACACATATATATCTATGACGGGCTTCTTTCAGTTTCCGTTTACCAATTCCACTCACATGTATAAATATATTACAATCATGAAATTAGCATTAAATTATCTCACTCTTTCTCGCAGAACCCTAGGGTTCCAGGGAAACCCTAGAGTTTTGAGGAACCCCGGTTGAGAAATGCTGATGTATACTAACAATACATATCAGCAAAACTTCAATATTTCAAGTTTCCTGCAATTCTCTGAGTATCAGGGGGCGGTCTCGAAAATTTTTAGAGGTGATATAGTAACCGGGGTAAAATGAGTAATTCCTGATTTCTTGTTATTTTCTCCCTGTCTGTTTGAAATCATTACATTGCAAGCATCGTATCATCTTTAGGAGCAAAAATTGGTCAGCATAGTTTTTGTTGAAGTTAAGGGAGTCAAAAGCATAATACGGTAACAAGTATTTTTTAAGAAATTTCCCTTCAACTTTGACCTGCATAAAATATATGGATAATTTTTGGTGTTTCTTTTGTTCGATTCCAAGTCAATTTTTACCCACGCTAATGTCTAATTAGATAATTTTCAAGTTTCAGAAAATGATGTCTAAAATGGGGCAAAATGAGTAATGACTAATTTCAATATATTCTCTTTAATTTAATTTCATGGTGTGTAAAATATATTACAAACAGAGGCAATCAGCAGATCGTGAAGAAGCTATAGAAAATATGGTAATTTTTCAGATTAACACTCGCACAATTTTCACTAGGGTGTTAGGGTTAGGGTTTTAGGGTCAGGGTTAGGGGGTTGGGTTTAGGGTTAGGGTTAGTGTTAGGGAATCGTGCGGGTGTTAATCTGAAAAATTACCGAAAATATTTTATGTTGATTTTTTCTTTATTTATTTAGTCAAGTTTCGTTAATTTCATGTCATTTTTCCCTGATCCTCTTTCATTAGATCTTGATATTTAAATTTTTATTTGTATTTCTGATCTTTCTGATATCTACGAATGGATATTGATGTGTACGAGTCAGTTTTCAAATGTAATTCTGGAAAATCGAAGCAGCGAATTTCCTTTATCTTGGCTTACCCATTTTGCCCCAGCCAAATTTGTCTTTTATATGCTCAAAGAGAATGGCGATAAATTTCTCAAATAGTGCTTAGATTATAATGTTTTTAATGCATTTAGGGAAAGGCCACTTACTTAGCTGATAGTATTTATAAAGTAGGGGTCATTTGTAAAAAATAAGTTTTGTCGCAAAAGTAAAAAAAAAAAGGCAGTAAAAACTCCATCTCCTTATAGAATGATATACTTGAAGCTGAAACCCCAACTATATATAAACGGGAATCTTATTACATACATAACACACACGAGAGGTGACAGTGCAACTAGTACATAGGTTCAGACCTGGGAAGTCCAAAGAGGTGACCCGTGAATTTTTTTTTTTTTTTATGGCAAGGAGGGACCCCAGAGTCTCTTCCCAGTTGTGGAGGAGATAAAGCAAACTCGTTCGCCTCTGCAAAAGTTCTTTCGTGTTTGTATTAGTAAAATTAAGTCTACACGTACACTGGAAAACGGAAATAAAAAAAAAAATCAAGCAAGGAACCGTGCGGTAGTTTTAAACTCTTCACAGATACACAAGATTGTTT
>NC_068993.1:56213905-56222548 GCF_001194135.2 Octopus bimaculoides
ATATATACGTATATATATATATATGTATATATATATATATATATATATATATATGTATATATATATGTAGATATATGTATATATATGTATATATATATATATATATATAATATATATATATAAATATATATATATATATAAATATATATGTGTCTATGTCTATATATATGTGTGTGTATGTATGTGTATGTATACATATATATTGTATGTAAACAAATATAATATCAAACATATACACACATACTATGCGTGTGTATAATGCACTTATACGCAGACATGTTTGTATGTTCGTGTAAATGTGTCTTAATATTCAATGTACAGTTCACCTGGGCCCAGAAGACACGTTTGACTGAGACTTGTGTGCAGTGAGGTGGAAAGGCAAGACAAAGGAGGACACCAATAGAGAGAGAGAGAGTGTGTGTGTGTGTGTGTGTGAGAGAGAGGGAGAGAGAATAACAGGGAGGGAGAAAGTAAAAGAGAAACAGAGAGACGGGTAAATGAGAGAGACGGGCAGACAGACAGTAGGAAAAAAAGCTATGGAGGATATAAGAAAGATTACAAATAGGAAATGAGAAAGACAGACAGACAGACAGATAGATAGATAGACAGACAGACAAACAGACAGGTAGGTAGATAGATAGATAGATAGATAGGTAGGTAGGTAGGTAGATAGACAGACAGACAGGTAGGTAGTTAGGTAGGTAGGTAGATAGATAGATAGATAGATAGATAGATAGATAGATAGATAGATAGATGGATAGATCGATAGACAGACAGACAGGTAGGTAGGTAGGTAGATAGATAGATAGACAGATAGGTAGGTAGGTAGATAGACAGACAGGTAGGTAGTTAGGTAGGTAGGTAGATAGATAAATGGATGGATAGATAGATAGATAGATAGATAGATAGATAGATAGATAGATAGATAGATAGATAGATAAATAGATAGATAGACAGAATCGGAAGGAATACGAAAGAGTGAGAAGGTTAGTGTGTAGATGAGAAAAATTAGAGACTGGGTATAGAGAAAGAGCGATGTGTGTGTATGTGGGTGTGCGTGTGTTTGACATTATTCAGTTTATTTCAAGATTTCTTGTCAATAAAGAAAGAATCGGTTTCTAACCTAGATCCAAGGCTTCTTCATTGGAATTTCAACATCAACAACAGGGTATGTATGTATGTATGTATGTATGTATGTATGTTTGTGTGTGTGTGTGTGTGTGTGTGTGTGTGTGTATACACATACGTGTGGAGGGAGGGTAAGAGGAAAATGATATGGAGAAAGACAGAGATAGAAGACAAAGAGGGAGATACAGGTGACGGCCGAATAAACAAAGAAAGAGGAATTTATAGTCACTGATTAAAAAGATTTTGTTATAGCAGTTAATGTCGTTGTTGTTGTTGTTACTTGTGGTGGTGGGACAGAGCCGGGTAAACGGAGAGAAAGTATAAAAATTGCGATAAGGAGGCGAAGCTTAACACAATCTATAGAACATAAACGGCAAAGTGGATGTGGTTAAGAAAATGAAAGAGAAAGTTAAAAGTGTGAGGGAGGTGGGGGAAGTATGGCGCTTGTGATTTCACAGATAAATTGCAACGGTAGGAGGGGTAAGGTAAGAGAGATAGTGAAACTGACGGTGAGGAAGTGAAAGTGTGTAGGAGAAGAGAGAACAAACAGAGAACTGAGAGTGTGGGAAGGGTCGGACGGAAGTGGGGGGGGAATAATGAAAGAGAGAGAGAAGGAACTAAGAAAGAAAACAGACGGACTGATATGATAGATGAGAAGACAGAGAGAGAGGGGGAGGAGAGGGCAATGTGAAGGAAGAGGAGGGCTCTTAAGAATGTTTGGGGGTCAAACATATTGAATCGAACATTGTTTGCGACCTGTTGTATTCAGAAGCTGGAGTTAAACACACGGCCCACTGCATCACCAACAATAGAAGGTACAAGCCAACGAGACGATATGGCCGCCACCTGACCCGCAAGCAATAGCAGCCAAAACTCCTTCAATTCGATTTGTACGCTCTTAAAACGGGACACATTTGACAGTGTAATCCTCGGGATGGTCCTACCTGGAATGCCTTTGATTATTGGTTTGCTTGAAAAGGGCTGACTCGGGGTTAAACGACATAGTAGGGATTTCGGAGTTGTCTCAAGTGAAAACATTGATCATTAATGTTAATGAGTCATCTTTGCATTTCAGATTCGATTTTAATGAACATGCGGCAATTTGGGCGTTTCGTTACATTAAATGTGATAGCCTACACTTAGTTATATATTCCTCATGCAGAAGGCATCCATGGCATCCTCCACTCCGTCGCATTGACAGAGAACAGTGTGTTGTAGGGATAACGATAAGGGGAGAGGTTGATTGGGGAAAATAATGAAGATGGTGAGTGAGTGAGTGAGTGGGTGAGTGAATGAGTGAGTGAGTGAGAGCTAGTCAGAGACAGGAGTAAAAAGGGTAAGAGAAAGATGTGGAGGAGATAGAAGAGAATAGAAAGAGAGGTGATAAAAAGTGAAAGGGAAAGAGAAAAGGTGAGAGAAAACGAGGGAGAGCAAAACGAACAAAAACTAGGAAGAGAAAAGGAAAAAAAAAATGAAGATATAGGCACAGGAGTGGCTGTGGTAAGTAGCTTGCCTACCAACCACACGCTTCTGGGTTCATTTCCACTGTGCGTGGCACCCTGGGCAAGTGTCTTCTACTATAGCCTCAGGCCAACCAAAGCCTTGTGAGTGGATTTGGTAGATGGAAACTGGAAGAAGCCTGTCGTATATGTATATATATATGTATGTGTGTGTTTGTGTGTCTGTTTGTCCCCCCCAGCATTGCTTGACAATCAATGCTGGTGTGTTTACATCCCTGTAACTTAGCGGTTCAGCAAAAGAGACCGATAGAATAAGTACTAGGCTTACAAAGAATAAGCTCTGGGGTCGATTTGCTCGACTATAATCAGTTTGTGCCAGTTATGAGGTCAAGCATCCCTGGAAGTTTCATCTGAGTCCATCCGGTGGTTCTTGTGTTATTTTGTCCACGAACAACAAACAAACAAACAAACGCAACTGAAAACAAGACCTCCGCCTTTGCTAAAGCAGAAGTAATGATAATAATAATGTGTACAAGACTATACACAACAACAAAAACAATATGAAACAAAAGCACTCAGAGAGTGCAAACCTTCACCAAGGTAACACCAAGTTGGGTACTGGGGTTGATCTAATTGACCAGTACACAACTGGTATTTAATTTACTTGTCTGGTGTGCTAACGATTCTGCCAGCTCACCGCCTTAAACAACATGAAATAATACTAACTTAATTGTAATATAATTATAATGGATGGTGACATGTACTTAATTAGAGGTAATATTTGTGTCAATATTAACAAAAACGTTAGCAAATAAAGACAAAAGGATATTTTCCACCAACAGCAGATGTGATATAATTTTCAAGTGACCGCATAGCTTAAAGCAATCCACAGATTGTCTCTATTCAGCATGTGAATTACTATGAAAGTTTGGAAAGTATTAAGACTCTACTCCCTGGAGTGAGTGAAGAACAGAAAATTATACAGTGAATACATACATTAATATGATGGACGTTAACACAGTATTTGTTTGGTATGACCATTGCTTGAAACAAACTGCAAAGGGAAAATGAGTTTTGAGCCAGGCTTTTAGCGGAACTTTCGTTTAAATGTTTCTTCTTATTTAAATATTGCGCAAAACTATAAAAATAAGTACAGTGTACAGATATGTGTCGTTGACCCTCCATCCCCACCCCCACCCTCCACCACCATTTCATCCAACCAATGGAAACAATTTTTATTGCATGACTGGTAAACATATTCTTTCAAGTGGCAAAGAATTTAACAGGTGCATGCTTATTTACCCATGCATACATAACACACACACATATATTTATGCGTGAATGTGTATATGTATACACACATACACACACACATTTATATATAAATTTAAGGCACATGGCCTAGTAGTTAGGTCATTACACTCACAATTGCTGGATCATGGGTTCAATCCCCAGGTGTTGTATTCTTGAGCAAAACTCTCATTTTCTGCAATGGTCTTCCATCTATCTGGTAGACTTGCAAGGCCCCACTTCCAAAATTCACTTGTCTGTGATGAAAAATACTCCTCTAGTACTGTTCTGACCAACCACATGGTTCCGTGTTCAGTCCCACAGCATGGCACCTTGGGCAAGTGTCTTCTACTATAGCCTCGGGCCAACCAAAGCCTTGTGAGTGGATTTGGTAGACGGAAACTGAAAGAAGCCCATTGTATATATATATATATATATATATGTATGTATGTGTGTGTATATGTTTGTGTGTCTGTGTTTGTCCCCCCAACATCGCTTGACAACCGATGCTGGTGTGTTTACGTCCCCGTAACTTAGCGGTTCGGCAAAAGACACCAATAGAATAAAGTACTAGACATCCAAAGAATAAGTCCTGGGGTCAATTTGCTCA
Source organism: Octopus bimaculoides (assembly GCF_001194135.2). Classification (NCBI taxonomy): domain Eukaryota; kingdom Metazoa; phylum Mollusca; class Cephalopoda; order Octopoda; family Octopodidae; genus Octopus; species Octopus bimaculoides. The sequence continues at coordinate 56,218,394 of NC_068993.1, forward strand.
ACTAAAGGCAGTGCTCCAGCATGGCCGCAGTCAAATGACAGAAACAGGTAAAAGAGTAAAAGAGAGAGTTACTACCTGCTTTTATAGCAAGTTGATGCAGGTAGTTTATCCTGTCCCTCTTCGACTTTTAGTTCATGCAATTGAAAATCTGCATTTTGCATGAGATAACCCAATACGTATACATGCATATATGCATACATATACATACAGCTCCCGTGAACCGTCCTAACCATACATGCATGGTAGATGGATGTTAAACGATGTGTGGGTTTCTGTGTATGATTGAATGTTACCTGTATGTTTAATTATGCATGGTTTTGTTAGCCACTAAAAGATATATGAACCAAAACAAGTTTAGTTCTTTGTCACTTGAAAGAATAATTGCTTGCCAGTCATGCAATAAATGCTGTCTCTATTGGTGGCAGTGGGTGAAAAGACACATGTCTGTACACAGTAGCTAACTGTCATGATTTTGCACATTTAAATAAGGAAGAAATATTTTAGCAATAGCTGTAATAAAAGCTGATCATTAACCTGGTTAAAAAGTCATCTTCACTAATCTGCAGTTTGTTTCAAGCAATGAAAGCAACAGTTGTACTCAATACTGAGCTCTACAATCAGTTTGAAATTACATTGTAAGTAAACTGTTGGTGAAGAAAAATTATATTTGTTTTTATTTGCTAGCTTATACATATATACTTATATATGTATATGACCCTTTTGTTTGCCACCACTGGACCCTACAACAGGATGAAAAGTGTCACCCCTTTAAAAGTACTGTCCCTACTCCCCCCCCCCCCCTGCTATGCTAGCCCATGTATGACTTATTTTTGTCAGCTGAGTAGACAGGAGCAAATGTGAAATAAAGTGTCTTGCAGAAGGATAGAATGTACCACTGAGAATCGAATCCGTGACCTTATGATCCTAAGCTGAATACACCAATCCCTGTAACCCTTCACACCTTCACACTGCAGCCATTAATCACAAGTAAAAGCTCCCATGCCAGCATGGAAGACAGACGTTAAGTGATGATGATGATGATGATGATCACAGCTTCCAATAGTACTCTGTTGATTTCAACAATGGCTATTCAGTTGTTTAATCAATTATATTTCCTGCCCATTTAATTAGTGTAGAAGTGGCTGAGCATTCCACAGACATATGTACCCTTAACCCTTTAGCATTTAAACCAGCCTTATCTGACCAAAATATTCTACCTTTTTTATGTTCAAATTGGCCAGATCCTGCCTCTCACACCTATCCTACAATGTCATTCTAAAAACAAACACTCAGATCATTGACATCTCAAAGCTGCAAGATAATGCCTGCTTAATTCGAAACAAAGTGAATAAATAAGCCTTACATTTGACAGAGACATCTGGATGCTAAGCAGTTAATATAATAAATAAATAATAATAAATGCGCCCTTTTAAAGCCTAGCCAGGCTCATGGGCCCTGTTTCCTGGTTTCTATGGTGTATGTGTTCCCCAGCTGGACGGGAGGCCATTCCATCGCAGCGTTACTCATTTTTGCCAGCTGAGTGGACTGGAGCAATGTGAAATGAAGTGTTTTGCTCAAGAACACATGTTGCCCGGTCCAGGAATCGAAGCCACAATCTTACGATCATGGTGCTGACACCCTAACCACTAAGCTACGCGCCTCCACAGTTAATTTAACACTCAAGCAGAAACAGTAAGATAGAGCTTATGACAAGATGCACAATCCATCAAAAAAAACTTTTACATGGTTTCTGTCTCTCTATCTACTCAGTTTTGATCATAAAGCTTGAATCAACCTGGAAGCTATAGAAAAAGACACCCAATGGGGGGCTGAACTCTGATACTCAGTTTTTAGAAGCAAACTTCTTAACCAGCTAGCCATACTGCATTAACATAACCACTATTAGCTGTTAACACTCCCATTATTATCGTCACCAATCTAACTATTATAAGCATATAACAATAAATGCTAGCATATGTCGTTTTTATAACTGTGTCATTGTATTTCTGTTGCTTTTCATTTTTTCCAGTGATCCATGTTCTCTTCAACAAACAAAAACAAAACACTCTGAAGCTCCTAATGTATGAATGAGATAGGACAACAGGTGCAGCGACGAACGTATGGTGAAAAAAAAAGCTTGTTTTGCAACTATACAGTTCAGATCTGATGTTACAGTGCAGCTCTTTTGATGTCACAGTGCAGCTTTTTTGGTGTCACAGTGCAGCAACATAGCCCAGGTTCAACCATAATTTATGAGTAAAATTCGGTAACTGAAAATGGTGAGGAAGGCTCAAAGATGGATTGCAGTTTCAGTTGTTGGATAGTAGGCTTAATCTATACCAGATTTAATATCAGTTTCAAATTTTGGTACAAGACCAGCAATTTTGGACAGGAGAAAGTCAATTATATCAACCCCAGAGCACAACTGGTACTTATTTTATTGATCTCCAAAAGGATGAAAGACAAACTGGACCTCAGCGGAGTTTGAACTCAAAACATAAACATGAACTGCTGCTAAGCATGTGGTCCAGCATTCTAACAATTCTGCCACCTCATCACCCTACACCAGATTTAACCCTTGCAATACCAACCCGGCTGAAACCACCTCTGGTTCTGTAGTATAAATGTCTTGTTTTCATAAGATTTGAATTAAAATCTTCCACCAAACCTTAGTCACAATTTCAGGGTCAATTAAATAAGTACCAGTTATGCACTGAGGTTGATGTAATTGAGTTAATCCCTTTGTCTGTCCTTGTTTGTCCCCTTTATGTTTAACCCCTTGTGGGCAATAAAAAAATAAATAAATATTTTTTTATTTTTTACTTGTTTCACTCATTAGACTGTGACCATGCTGGTGCATTACTTGAAAAATTTTTTAGTTTAATGAATTGACCCCAGTTCTATTTAAATTTTTTTTTTAACCTGATACTTATTCCATCAATCTCTTTTTGCTGAACTGCAAAGTGACAGGGATGTAAGCAAACCAACACTGGTTGTCAAGTGGAGGTGGAGGACACACACACACCATGACAGGTTTCTTTCTGTCTCTATCTAACAAATCCACTCAAAAGGCTTTGATCAGCTCGAGGCTATAATAGAAGACACTTACCCAAGTTGCCAAGCAATGGGACTGAACCTGGAACCTTGTGGTTAGGAAGCAAACTTCTCTACCACACAACCACACCTGTACGATGAAGCATACTAAATTTTCTTTCATCCACAAATTATATACTTGTAAAATAGAGTGCATCTTATGCAGGAGTGCATCTTATACACCAGTAAATGTGTCAACTCATTATATCCAGTTCTCCTCCATAGAATGCCAAGAAAACCAAGCTCAAACAATTTGTGAGTGGGACTGCTAAGGTTAGAGGCATAACTACTTCACCCTCATAACATAAGTTTTTGTTGTCCTGTCCAGTAGCCAGGTTCCCCACCCCACTTGCTTAAACATAACATACCATTGTCCACAGCAAATACATGTACAGGAAGTGGTCACCCTGTGTGGTCTACACACTCCACACAACATCACTGCTTCACTCAAATGAAACTATTGAAATAAAAAAATAATAATAATAAACATTATCAATGTTGTGGTTATTAAACAGGGTGAGGGCTTCCCTTTGAAGAAGAAGGACATTGTGAATTCACAAAGGGTGGCTGCTATAGGAAGTGCTGTGTGTTCAGAGAGGGTCTTCATTTATCTTGGGCTTAAAACATTTAAGGTAGACAGCATTTACACTTCAACCATATATGATACATGAATACACATCTCTTGTCTTTTACCTTTTACTTGTTTTAGAGGCCATGCTGGGGCACTACTTTGAAGAGTTTTTAATTGAATGAATCAACTCCAGTATTTAAAAAAAAAATCTGGTACTTATTCTATCAGTTTCTTTTGCCAAATTGCTAAATTATGGGGATGTAAACAAACCAACACAAGTTGTCAAGTGTAACACACACACACACACACACATAGATAGATACCCATGCCAGCATGGACAACGGATGTTAAATGATGATGATGATGATGACAACAAGCTTTTTTCAGCTTCAGTCTACCAAATCTACTCACAAGGTTTTGTTCAACCTGAGGATAAAGTAGAAGACACTTGCCCAACGCGTTACGCAATGGGATTGAACCAGGAACCATGT
>NC_068993.1:56222891-56227732 GCF_001194135.2 Octopus bimaculoides
TGTGTGTGTGTGTGTGTGTGTATAAATATATATATGCAATTCCTTGTATTGAAATATTGAATTATAAAAATATAGGAGTTCTTAGACATCGGCTGGCTATGAGGGTCCCTCTCTACCCCCTACTGAATAAAATAAGAATCAAAGGGGTCCATAGGCAAAACATTGTTGCGGACCACTGTTTCAGAGAGTATGATGTATAATTTGAGGGAGAATTGCCTGCTATTTCTAGTCTGTCAAGTGACTGTGCAGTGGCTCCCTGGTGCACTCACTGAAGAGCGAAGAATGACTACAATGGTGTGTGATTATTATAGACATACCAGTCATAACCTACTCCTTCACGTTCATTCAGACACAGGGTAAATACAACCACTGATTTATGATCAAAGACTTTCCAATCATGACCTACTGGCTTTTTTTTTTTTTTTTTACAAGACACAGTGCATCCAGGGATTACATTGTCCAGTGTCTACTTCTTTTTAAAAGGCAGTACACTATGATTTGAAGTGTATGATTTGGCTGCTATTTCAAATGACCACCTTAGAGACTTGTACTTAGAAAAATGATCTTTTTCTTCGTTCTCCTCACCACTCCCTCCCTCCCTCCTCCTCTCTCTTGTTCTATTTCCCTTTTCTTTAAGACATCTCCCTCCATTTCTTTCCATCTCTTATTTCTGGACTGTTCTCCGTCTCCTCCCCCAGTTGTCCCTATACTATTCCATACATGCAAATGTGTGTATGCGCACTTACACAGACACACACACACATACATACATATACACATATATATGTATACATATACACATATATATATAAACACATACACACATATATATACATATATATATGTATATGTATATATATATGTGTGTATATATATATATATATATACACACACACATACATACATATATATATACGTATATATATACATACACACACACATATACATACACATACACAGATCTATATACATACATACATATACATACCCACACACACACACACACATATATATATATATATATATATATATATATATATATACACACATACATACACATGTATATACAGACATAGACACGTCTGTGTGTCAGTGTGCATGTCGTGTATGTATGTAACAATGTACGAGGCACGTGCCATGAGTAAAAAACACCCAGAATATGCTGTTGGCATTTCTATAGTAAATTATCCAGTAAAGAGAACTTATTAGCATAAGGACAATAATAGAGCAGATTTCTCAGGTTCCTGTTTGTATTATTTAAATAACAATATCAGGCTCTCACCTGATCTGTTTTGAATCACAGAAAATAAGGATGAGAAACAAAAGGGTTTACTTTTTTTGCAATACATTCACACAGCTTTCCTTGCTTCTGTTCGTGCGCTGCTTTACATTCTGCATTACTTTGTAAGACTGCTTTAGACAATTTCTTAAGAAACCTATTGTGTATTCTTTTATTCCTTTATTCTTTTGCTCGTTTCAGTCATTTGACTGCAGCCAAGCTCGAGCTCCACCTTAGAGGGTATTTTAGTACGGATTCTATCAGTCTGTTTTGCTGAACCGCTAAGTTGCGGGGACTTTAACACACCTACATCGGTTGTTAAGAAATGGCAGGGGTACAAACACAGACACATAAATTTACACCCACTGTAGCGGGGTTAGTGGGGATTAGGGTCAACACTTTTGGGTCTGTTGTATAAGCTTAATGGGGCGGTCGGCAGCAAATTCAAGTGCTAGCGCTCTAGCTGTTACTGCACACCCGAACACATTTTTGAAAAGGACACCTAGGGTAACGTAGTCCAAGATATACTGTGTCTCAAAACAAATAAGATAGTCAATGCTGGAGTCCCTTTAACCACAGGTCTATTTGATCAATGCAAAATCGAGGCTAACGACGGCAGCAGCAAACAACAAATGAAAACATTTATGATAGTCGACTGGAGTCATAAAGAAATAGCTTCGTCAATATGTGTGGCTAAAAACGAAATCATTACATTCGATAATAATGATAGAAAAAAAAAAGAAATCGAAATAAGACAATAAATATATACGATAAATGGAAATAACCTTGTCGGTAGCATTTTCAAAATTTCCGCCAAAACTGTCAACTCTGATATCCATTGGTTACGTTCAAATAATCATACAACTTCCAATCATTTGTTTCAGAAGTGTATTTAGAAATCAGCCATTTTGAATGGACATGAAACATTCGACATATTTGTTTTCCTTTCTTATTATTACAGTTTGTGCGGAAAGTTTACGATTAGCGTTTGTTACGCTGTGGATGCTGTTTCGCGGCAGTTTCACAGCAGAGCAAAAGTCACTGCGATGTCATATCAAAATGAAAATGAAAGAAAATACAAAAAACAAAATGAAGACATCTTTCAATGAATGTCTAAATATATACGTATGCTTGAGCTACAGTAGAGGCACAATGGCCCAGTGTTTAGGGAAGCGGACTCGCGGTCATAGGATCGTGGTTTCGATTCCCAGACCGGGCGTTGTGAGTGTTTATTGAGCGAAAACACCTAAAGCTCCACGAGGCTCCGGCAGGGGATGATGGCGAACCCCGATGTACTCTTCCACCACAACTTTCTCTCACTCTTACTTCCTGAGTTTCTGTTGTGCCTGTAATTCAAAGGGCCAGCCTTGTCACACTGAATATCCCCGAGAACTACGGGTACACGTGTCTGTGGACTGCTGTTCCGTTGATTGGATCAACTGGAACCCTCGTCGTCGTAAGCGACGGAGTGCCAACAACAACGCTTAAGATAAGGTTAAGTCAAACGGCCTTTGTTATCAAAATTTGTAGGTTCCAATTAATTAATAATAATCCGCTTATTAGAATCAAAGGTTCAGATATTTATATTCAAATGTATTACTAATAAGTCCAAAACCAAGATCTTTCCTTGTGCGATTGTTGACGGCGATCACAATTTCAAACTAGAGAAGATTCATAAGCAAAGAATTCTACATGTAACATACGTTATGTACAAATTAAAACCTCCAGAGGTTACAGTAGAATTTTAGGCCAACATAGATGTCACATTTGGTAAAAGTTATCAATTCTCTCACGACATCAAGGAAGTATTCATGAATTAGCATTAGAAGTACTAATGAAAAGCAAGAGAAAAAAGAAAAGACATAGATCACCGATGACATTCTGAGCCTATGTAATAAGGATGAGACTTGAAGGTATCAAAATAGCAGATCGTTAAGCAACTCAGAAATACGGCATCGTGAATAAGAAAGTAATTGAAACCAACGAGTAGAAACAGAACAACATGGTAATATTCGAAGCTTAGATAAAGAATGGCAACAGACTGGCTGCTTTTGAGATTCTAATACGGCCAACAAGTGTGAAGTAATTCTTTACTAACATCATTGAGGATATACAATAAAGGCTCTCTCCTCGCAGACGAGATTGTAAATTAACAAAAGACAGACTGAATATTGCACAGGACTTCCGAACTATCAACTTGTAGCGAGTGCGAGACTGTTGTCATTGACGGACTAGGCTTAAATAGTCAGAAAATGTCTCATACACCGGTTTTCAACGATTGGTCTCGTGACCTGGTCATGTGATGGTGTAAAATCCGTTTGTTGAGATTGGATACGTTAGTTGTCCAATCAGATCACTTGACAGACCAACCAAGAGGGGCAAAATATATTGTTTGCTCGCTGGAGCCCCTAATCATCTTTAAATAGAAGGATCTTTCCTATTTTCACCAGTGAGGAAAGTTATTTTGCATTTAGCTTTGACGTGCTACGTGTGTTCTCGTTTGTCATGCACCTGTAAGCAGAGAGGATATGAAAGACTCCGAGAAGGGATGTTACGTATTTCTGTTCCCGTCTGTCCAGCACACATCACCAAGTTTCCGACTGATTTGAGAAATAAATATGTATACTTTCTTCAGCCAGTATTATTCATGATGTACCAACAGTTGCTGTACCAATTTATTTAGCGGTTGAATAAAACCTAGCAGTTAATTCTCAGAGCTCCCGATCTTACTTGCTCTGATTTTGTTTGTAAAGGCCCTAAGGCTCTTTCTTGTGACTCATCGCACGGTTGGCATAGTTATTAGGGTTTCTAATGTCGCTGTTGGGTAAGCGATGTATGATAAAGTATGCAGCGTATATTGTAAAGCAATACCGCGAACATTTAACCGATTTTAAGAGAAGGCTAAGCATGTATACATACATAAATTATCAAATCGTTAAGGTAACGAGACTAGCTTGCAGGGAATGACTTAACTGTATTTGTTCGGCCATTTTTTTATCTGGAAAGAGAGAGATAAAAAGATTCGAGTCCGCGAAACTTGTTAGTCTTTTTCTTTCTTTTTTTTCTTGGTTTGCCTGGTGAGAACCGAGATCTATTCTGCTTGAAACACTAACGGCACTCTACCATGATTTAGGCGCCATCTGCTTAAATGGTGAAAAAGGCACGGATCTCAAGAATATATGAGTTGATGTTCACAACATGGCTTCAAGCTGATGGGTCGATTGATTTTTAGATTGTTCACCTGAAAATGGTGTGGTTCATTCATGACGCCGAACTGGTAATTTCGCATTTGGTGTTCAAATCCCAACACTCTTTCAAACTTTTCAAGAAATCCAAGTAAAACTGTCTATTGATTAATCGTCTGATCGTATGACAACGTGGAATAAATGCATGACGAAGGCCTTCCAAAAAAAAAAATATATATATATATCAGTATCATCTTCATATTTGGGTGACTCGGGCAGCTTGGTTGGGGTGGGGGCGTTTTTAAGTCTCTCTCACTGTAACGATGATCCAACACACTACCACTTACTAGCAGTCGGCCCCGGGCGGCACTTTTCAT
>NC_068993.1:56228030-56229146 GCF_001194135.2 Octopus bimaculoides
ATATATATATATATATATATATATATATATATATATATATATATATATATATATATACATACATATATATACACACGCATATATATACATAGACGTAAGTACATAATAATGTGCATATATGCATACGTGTATGTGTGGGTGTATATACTATTCATAGTATATTATGTGTCAATATTCAATATGTATTCAGTTGTAAGATTGTATACACATATATATGTGTGTATGTGTTACTCTAATATGGCTTAAGTTTATTGGGTGCTTTATTTAAATTATTTATTCAAACGAACAGCTATACTCATATAAATATAACTATGTATGTATGTATATACACGTACGTATATATGTCTGTATGTACATCAATATTTACATTAATTTTGTATAGATAGATATACGTGCGTGAACATATATGTATGTCTTTGTATACGTTCGAGTTATGTAACAGTCCAAAGAACTTTCTATCAAAGGCGGATTGTCTCTAAAGTTGACATTTTTAGCACTGACATCAGGAAAGGAATCACTGCTTGTAAATGCACTAAGTGATTTAATATTCATGTATGTATGTATACTCTTTTTGTGTGTGTTCTACTTCAAGATTTCAAGAGAAGTTTTTATTCACATAGAAACAGCATTTTGCACAAAATAAATTAAATAAATAAACAGTAGTGGTTGTGTGGTAAGAAGCTTGCTTCCCAACCACATGGTTCTAGGTTCAGTCCAACTGCGTGGCACTTTGGGCAAGTGTCTTCTGCTATAGCCTCGGACCGACCAAAGCCTTGAGTGGATTTGGTAGATGGAAACTGAAAGAAATCTGTTGTATGTATGTATGTATGTATGTATGTATTTGTGTGTCTGTGTTTGTCACCCCAACATCGCTTGGCAACCGATGTTGGTGTGTTTACGTCCCCGTAACTTGGCAGTTCGGCAAAAGAGACCAATAGAATAAGTACTAGACTTACAAAGAATAAATCCCGGGGTCGATTTGTTCGACTAAAGGCGGTGCTCCAGCATGGCCACAGTCAAGTGACTGAATCAACTAAGAGAGTAAAAGAGATAAATAAATAAAATTAATTTTTTAATAAGCCTGTCCAGGACCAGAATGCATTCATTCATTCATTT
>NC_068993.1:56229263-56230931 GCF_001194135.2 Octopus bimaculoides
GTGCGCATGTTTCTGTGAGATTTATTTTAAGTGGTTGATTTTTTCTTTCTTTTTTTTTTGGCAGAATTCAAACCGGTCACTAAAGTAGCAAAGCTCTTTTGTTTATGGTTACCTGAATTGGCTTTTCTATGGATGATACATGTGCCTATGTATAATACATGTGTTCTATAGATAATACATGTCCCCGTGGATAAACTTGCACTCGTGGGTGTGCATTTCACAGAAAACGCGTGTATGCATGTTTCATTACTGTTTAGGTGTATGCGTATATGTCTACTCTAAATCTGTTAGCACCCAGGAGCCCCAAATGGAGAATCTCTGAAATGTTTTACAATTTTCCCCGTCCTTCTGATAAATTTGTATCTGGAGAGTACGAATCCGTCTGCTCCTTTGGTTTTTGGAGAACCAAGCATTTCTAGGTTTCTATGTAGACCCGTTGTTACGTATCCCAGTATACCTATGATAATAGGAACAAATGAAGATATATAGTCTGGTTATAAGAGTTATAGGCTTCACATCAGCTCTCCATAGACGTACTTTTTTCTCCAATTTTTGAAAAGTCTAACATCCGCTGAGTAGCTCGTCTCTACAACGATGTATGAGTTCTGCTCCTTGTCCCATACAACCATATCTGGCCTGTTCTACTTACACAATGCTGCTCTTTTCACTTGAATGTTCCGCTAGTATTCTTTAGTTTTAAAGATGTAGATTTTTGTTTCTGATGTGCCTTTAGTTTGGCCGTCAGGAAACTTGTTCTTGCATATAGCATTGTAAACCATCTTAGAGACAATGTTATGTCTCATGGGGAAGTAATATCTTCCGAACATTTTTGGACAGCTACTGATGATATGAGTAGCATGGCATAATCGACACTTTCTCTCACAATGTAGGGTTTAGAGGTATTCGTGTCTCTTGTTGATCAGGTATTTAATAGTTCCTGTTTTTGGATTGTAAAATTATAGCTTTCTAGGTGAGATGTAATGTACCTATTGCAGGTCCGGGAGAGGCTTCTATTCTTATCAATGTTGCTGGCGTTTTCCAGTATGTGCGACATGTACCCATGCATAACTTTCTGCTGGTCTGATTAGAGTTTCCCAACCAAATCTCTGTTTAAGTAGGTCAGCCCAGCTACCCTCGGTTCACAAGGAGCAGCAGCTATAATCTCAGGGTACTTCTTCAAAAGTTCTATGCCTGATCTTATATTGAGTATACACATGATGTACCCCTTTCTCTCTTTGCTGTTCAGTAGGTATTGTCCAAGTGACACGATGCGTTTACTATTGGTGTGGAAAATTTACCAGTCAGTGTTAGAAAAATATCGAGAAATCAGGAAATACTCATTTTGCCCCATTCACCCATTCACCCGCCCCAAAGTATTCAAATGAAATGTGAATTTTTCCTGCGACCTTTCTTTTCAGGACACCATCATGGAGTACTGGCAAGTTTATAACTTCTCTTGGATGTTACATTTCTGTAATCTAAGAGGGAAAAGTCTACCAAGTACCTTCTGCAATAAATAAATAAATAAATTAATTAATAAAGATACACAGCATCGGTTGACAATAGATATAGGCTATTCAAAGCATAATCTGATACGAGAATATATATATTCTCTTTTATGTAAAGAAAACATATAAATATATATATATATATATATATATATATATA
>NC_068993.1:56231365-56232371 GCF_001194135.2 Octopus bimaculoides
TATATATATATATATATATATATTTATATATGCATACTACGTATGTATGTATTTATGCATGTATGTGTGTGTGTATATATATATGTATGTGTATGTGTGTGCCTATGTATCTCTGTGTATATGTCTACGTGTATGTTTGTATCTGTCTCTATTTGGTTGTGTTTCTGTGAATGTGAACATCTCTCAGTGTATCTTCGACGCATTTCATCTTGATTTTGGATGTGTGTGTGTGTGCGTGCGTGTGCGTGTGCGTGCGTTTGAAAGTATATGTGTTTCGTCACAGATTTCGACATGTCGAAGCGACTCCAAACAACGATTTTCATGTTGACGGGTCACGTAAGGTTTCAAGCGTTTGGCAGAGAACGATACACAAGTGGATTTGTTCCTAAGAAAGCCGTCTCTTTGAAAATAACATTATCTACGGAAAAACATAACTGGGTTCTTCTAAAATGTATAAATAGATAATAAAAACATGTCCAAAGATACAAAAATAGATGCGATATATGTCAAACAGAGGATTGTAACTCAAAGGAAATATACATGAAAATACAGAGTATGTTTTATATGCGCTGAAATTGAAACAAACTTTATTTAGAGAAACGGAGGAAAATATATAAACATATAAATAGAATTACATCCGTTTTTAAAGGATTTCTTATGTGTGTGTGTGTGTATGTGTGTGCGCGTACGTGATGGCGCAAAAGAAAGAAAGAGAGAGAGAAAAGAAAGGAAAGAAAATGGGAAAGAGTGAACTTATTAATGATAGTTTTAGTGATTTTTTTATATATATATATGTGTAAGTATATATGTCAGAGACACATTCCAGAACGAAACAAATCTGACGAGCGTAGGGTTGTGAGATTTACATGGAACTTTTAGTTGTTATAATAAGTTTTTTCATATACGTATGTGCGTTATATATATATATATATATATATATATATATGTATTTAAATTCAGATGAGTGGTACAACAAGGCACCAATATATATATATATTCATATATA
>NC_068993.1:56232916-56234202 GCF_001194135.2 Octopus bimaculoides
TTTTTTAATGGAAATAGGTGGCCTCTAATTGACGTACGTGGTTGGCTATGCTCTATGCTATACTGTGTGTGTGTGTGTTTAACTTTGGCCATTGATGAAAAAAAAAGCGGGGGGGGGGAAGATTGTCACTAAATAAAATAAAGTTTACCTAAACCTGGTATCATGTGTACATATTTTAGTAGAAATTGAAACTTGTAGCGCTGTTATATCAGCTATTGTGTTTCCGTTGTAGTTTTTCAATAACAAAAGATTGTCTCTGCATATTCATACGGTGTCAAAATGGTGTGTGTGTGTATGAATACAACACACAAAGTCACAAACTAACACACACACACACACACACACACACACACACACACACACACACACACACAAGTTCTTTTTGTAGACTGATTTTTTGTCATTCTTTTTTTTTCTTTGTATATACGGTGTATTATGTTCTCTTGTTTTTTGTCTTCTCGTTTTTCTCTCGAGGTGTGTTATATTTGAGACCCGACAACGAGGTTACCCAATCATTGCTCATAAACACAAATAATACACACACACACACACACACACACACATACACACACACACATACATACATACATACATACATACATACATACATGGCATAGTACGGACGTTCTTCATAGGATCTGCCGAACTAGAGGGCTTCATCGAGCTCCACTGTCGGTTTGGCGTGGTTTTTATGACTGGCTGCCCCTCCTAATGCCAACCACTTTACAGAGTGAACCGGCTGCTTTCTTTCGTGGCACCTGCACTGGTTAGGTTATCAAGTAACTCGCCAGACAAAACACCTCGATTAAGTTGGATTGTAAACAACGGCAAAGTTGGCTTCATGTTAAATGTTGATAGGATAAAGTATAATAGGGGGACAGGAACAGTTGTCTTACTGTAGAGAGGCTGATTAGAAGTGTCATGGAGTTCAGGAGAAGGGGTTCACTGTGTGGCTTGCAGATATGTGTTGAGTAGTTGCGATGAGGCTGTGGATGACTCGATAGTTGCATTAACAATTACAATTTGGTGGAGATTGGTTTTTGGAGATGTGAAAGCAATAAAAGGCGTTTGATGTAGATCTAATTTACGTGTAGGTGATGAAAGTTGATGAAGAGAACTGAGGATTGCAAAAAATTCAGTTTCTTTACAGATGGCGTCTGTGTAGGCTGGATGAAAAAAACAAAGAGAAATTGCTCTGAACGCTGAAGTCAGAAAAAACGATGAGTTCAGAAAAGGGGGTGATGTGATTCATATATGTATATATATATATATATATATATATATAT
>NC_068993.1:56234298-56237722 GCF_001194135.2 Octopus bimaculoides
TGTGTGTGTGTGTGTCCCCTCAGTGCAAGAGAAGATATGGTGGAAGAGGTGTTGGTAGCTCGAAGAGTTAAAGCAGTAAATAGAGGAGACATGTATGGGGGAGTGAGGCGAGAGTAAATTTGAGCGAGATTAACTGAAAGTCATTATTACTGAAATCCAGGTTTGAGAGGTGAGTAATAGGAGGAGTGGAGTCTGAATAATCCCACACGCAACCTTTCACGGTGAAATTTGAAGCTAACGATTTATTTCACACAACATATATAAGGGCGTAGTGTAAACAGAGAACATCAGAAACAAAAGACATTGTTTTCACTGTTGTTTTTGCACTTTAACTTTATATATATATTTTTTTGCTCGCTTTTGCGTTCTCGTTTCCAACATTACTGAAAATAAACTAAGAAGGCCCGAGTTCCATTAGAAAATTTCAAAGTGGTTTGTTTCATACAGTGGGATAGTATCCAGCAGGGAAAAGATATTGCGAAGACAGTAAGCCTGAACTTAAGGCATTGTTGTTAATGGATAATATTGCAAGCTACCTTAGGATTCTCGATTCCCTTCAGATCTGCATTCTTGACGAAGTAGTTTATCTACATCCAAATGTTGTTTTCTTACGTCAATCCATGGCTCAAGATTAATGTAAGAATATCAGACAACTTGCTGAAGTAAAAGATGACCAAGACAAAAAGATTATCAGAATTGGGGGAAAGGAAAGTATTGCGAAGACAATATCAAAGCCGCCTGGAATGAAATAACCAACAATGGCAAGGACAGAATTTGAAAGAAGCTGTGGGCAGAAGCATGTAAGACTTCCTGGAATTTCACAGAGAAATAATACCAGCGCATTAGTGGCATCGAAGAGCTGGTCAACGAAGGGAGAATACAAAACGCCTCTGCGAGAGATTTGGAGGAATTAATATAGTATCATGGTGAGAGTTTATCTTCTGCAGAGCTACAGGAGTTAGTAGAGTATCGCATCTGGATATCGATTTGTTGAGTGGGTAACTTCAGAAAAAAGTTGTACTACTGACTTCATCTCTGCAGAGTTTCCAACTGATCCACCTACGTGACTTACCGTCAAGTTTGAAGCGGATGGAAGTGTTCGGAATGTCCTCAAGAAACGTTCCCGAAAACCTCGGACATAGACGTGCCCCACAAAACAAACAAAGGTACTAAAAACACATTGCCATGACACGAGAAAATCTGTACGGCAAGCGAATCGTGAGATAAGTATTTCAGAATCAAGCGTCCGTGCTTTGAATGAAGATGAACCGGATTGAAAAGTAAAGTTTTGCGAGTGGCACTTGGTAAGATTATTTGGAGTGATGAGGCTACATTTGAATTAAAGTGGAGAGAAAATAGCGAACTCGTGGCTCAGTCACTGGAGAGTATCTGCGAGCAACTTTATGTCAGTAAGTCGAGATCCTATCGTAATAATAATTGTTCAGAGCTGAAATATGTTCTGATCATGAAGAGATGGGTTACGTATCGGAATGTGGTTTAACTATGATAAGGATGTGTCTCAGGATGTGTCTACCTTGTTGATAGTAAAACCCAACATTCAGGGAAATTACTAAGTCTCTTACCGCCTGCTGTGTTGCTCATGATTAAGATGGAACGGTGATGATTTTGGTATATGAGTAGCATTTGGGCTTTATTTCGTTGCTTTACATTTGCATTCGTATATTGAATTGAAAGAAACTATATTGGATTACTCTTAATCAAAGATAATTTGGTGGTCTCTGTTCGTGGAATCAGTGCGATTTTGTTGTCAGAGATGCGAGTGGATGATGCGTTGTTGAGAAATGTAAGAATGAAGGATAGAATCGTTTGTATAAGAGTGGGCGTTGTCGGTCGTAACTGCAAGTAGGTCATTGACGTAGAGAAAGAATACATTGTACAGCCGTCCAAAAGTGTAACCACCTTTCAATGCAGCCTAATGTTATTGCTAAAAAAATACACAGAGTCATCTATGGTAATGATTGCCTTGGGTTAAATATAGGAAATTTTTCGGTTATTGAGTAAATACATACAAAAGGAATATTGGTGGGGCATTCTCATCAAGACTTCTACCAAGTGCAAGCAATATGAGCCTCGTGTAATTGCTAGGAATAGAAAAGATAACTTGTGTAGTTGTAGAGCTTAGTTGCCCAAATCGACGAGAAAGGCAAAATTTACGGACATTCGACTCGAAGCCTACGACTTTTCGACACATAAATTCATCACACACTCACACACACACACACACACACACACACACACTTATTGGTGCATTCCACTGTGTTAGTTAATGCCTAAGGGTCAATCTTAAAAAGCCAGGGTTTCCGAGAAAAAAAAAAAAAAAGAAACCAACGAACACGCATTTTGCTCAGCATATGTTAACATAATATTGATTTCAAATTTAGGCACATGGCCAGCAATTTCGGGCGAGAAAGTAAGACGATTAGCTCGTCCCCAGTGCTCAACTGGTACTTATTTTATCGACTCCAGAAGGACGAAAGGTAAAGTCGACCTCGGTGGAATTTGAACTCAGGCGTTTTGCTCGGAGTGCTAACGATTCTGTCAGCTCTCCGCCTTCAAATGTTTATATGATATTAAAAGAATGGTGGCGGCTAAGCTAGTAGAAATGTCAACGAGTCGGACAAAATGCTTAACGGTATTTCTTCCGTTTTAATACGTTCTGTGTTCAAATTCTGCTTAGGTCAACTTTAAATAAAGCAGCGAGCCGTTTACTGCGCCGCACAAAGTGCTTTTATGATTGGAAATCCAAATATGCAACCACTAGGCAGTGGTCTAAGGTCCGGTGAATGCAGAAGATATTCTACTGAACTTCTTCGTCCAATATTCCTGTTTGGCAAAAATCTCATTAAGATAGGAGACCCTTATATAATAATGGTAGTGTAGAGCGGTCCTATCTTCTTGGGAAAAAAAGCTCCGCACCTTCAAAATCTTCATGAATACTTGGCATAACAGATTGTCGAAGCAAGTTTAAGTAAATGAGACCAGTCACAGCACCGTCAAAAAAGTTCGGCCCCATTAACCGTTTTGCTGATAAGCCTTACCATATAGTAATTCCTGGCGAATTAACATGATGTTCCTCCTTAATATACAGATCCTCAGGTCCTCAGTAGGTGCAAGTGAGGCGATTAATTACACCATTCAATTCAAATGTAGCCTCATCACTCCAAATAATCTTTGTTGGGAAATGCGCATCTTCTACACGTCTTCTACTCGCAAAACTCTCCTTTGAGAGAGAGAGAGAGAGGGGGGGAGGGAGAGATGTATGTATATGCTACTCTACTTTTGGTATTCGAGTACTATTTTTCCACCTAGTTTTGCCTTTATGTGCTCAATTGTAAGTATACACGCGCACGCCCACTTGTAAATGTGTGTGCACGCGCGAGCGCGTCATATATACATAGGAGAG
>NC_068993.1:56238189-56245251 GCF_001194135.2 Octopus bimaculoides
CTCTCTCTCTCTCTCTCTCTCTCTCTCTCTCTCTCTCTCTCTCTCTCTCTCGCTTTCTTTTATTCGTCTTGTTCTTCTTCTGTTGCTTTTTCTTTGTAGTTACGAAAGTAAGGTAATGCGCCTCTTGTTTCTAGTTTATCCAGATGTTATGACATACCAGATCACCGACCATGTTATTCTCTCAATTTTCTTGACAAATAACTCAATCAGCGGCCATGTTGTTCTCCCGATTTTCTTGACAAATATCTCTGTACCAAAAACAACTCCACCGCTTTACTAATTCAACTCTTTGAAGACTAGAAACGAATAGCTGAGTGGATAATGCAGAATCATATTTAGACACGGCAGGGCCCTAAGCTGTGTGATCATAGCAGGGGCTATTTGGCAATTGTTAGTAAAAACTAAATAACTTAACATAAATATGTAATATGAAAATATATTTATGCTTCGTTGTAAAACAATAAAAAATCTTACGCGGTTGGGTAAATAATTACACCCCCTCCCAGTTAATGGGTTAATTTGCTTAACATCAATTAGGTAAATTATGTTCAGATATTATGTGGGAAATATAAAGATGGCGAGGTTCCGGTGTACTATGTGATCTGGTATAGCTTGTGATCTACATTAGTTCAAACTTTTTGATCTACATTTTAAATTCATCTATTTACTCGACTTCCTGTTGGTTTGGTATATAAACCAAAAAAAAAAAACTTGGTCCGTGGGTCTTCGGACTTAAAAATGGCTTAGATTGTCGCTATTTTTATGTTCCAAAAAGAGACAGAGCTAGTCTCGAGCCAATATTCATAAGAGAAGTGCAAGCAGGCTCTGTCAACCACTCAGATGAATGACCATCACATTCGAATCTACATAGATATTGCATCCATTCCAACGTCAACCACCAGCAAAGCTATGTTAATCGTCAAGATGGAACACGGACGCAGAACATTGAGCAGTCGTGGCTAGAAGCTAAAATTCGTCTTCTCAAAAAAAAAAATATTGCAAATATTTCAATCTCATTCAGATTTCATTTGTTGGAAGATTTTAAGATCAAATGAGCAAAATCTCTTTATTGCATTTTTAAATGATATCCGTGCAGTATACAAATAATCACAATATCCATGTTTCTGGTATGAAATAAAAATCAAAAATTTTTTTTCTATTTCTTTTCCTTTTTTAAATGTTTAACTCACTCCTCTAATTATAATTGCAAATTTATAACAAAATTTTGAATGTAGATCACAAACTAGTCTAGATTTAAGTTGCTGTAGATCACAACGGCATGCGGATCACATATTCACCAGCACCGATGGCGTGTTGGTAGAAACGTTAGCACACCGGGTGCAACGCTTAGCGGTATTTCGTCTGCCGTTACGTTCTGAGTTCAAATTCCGCCGAGGTCGACTTCGCCTTTCATCCTTTCGGGATCGATTAAATAAGTACGAGTTACGTACTGGGGTCGATGTAATCGACTTAATCTCTTTGTCTGTCCTTGTTTAGCCCCTTGTGGGCAGTAAAGAAATAAGAAACTTTAGCACGCCGGGCAAAATTGCTAAGAAACATTTCTTCCGACTTCAAATTCTGCCGAGGTTGACTTTGCTCTTTCGTCTTCCAGGGTCACACCTTTCCTCGAAGTTGCTGGCCTTGTGCCATATTTGAAACCATTATGTAGGAAATATAGAGGTAGCAATCTGGCAGAATCGTTAGCGCGTCGGACAAAAACGCTTTGAGACATTTCTTCCATGTGTCTCCACACTAGAGGTACGTAATTGTTATTGAAGTAACGTTTGCAGAGATGTTTATAGAGTTAACAAACGTTAATGCTAGGAGTATGACAAATGAATATTGCGTGAATCTAAAGATGCACTCAACCTAGACACCTCACGCCATCTATTTTCTCTTTCAGCCTTCCATCACTAAGTACCAGATATCAAAGGGACAATCCTCTCTGTGGATTTACAAATGGCAGGAGTCACAATCTTCAAATATCTTTCTTGTTGATTTCACATATAAGGCATTTTCAAAACTACATCATACACAAACAGCTTCTTTTTCACACACACACACACACACACACACACGCAATCTCTCTCATTCTACCCCTCTTTCTCCCTCTTTCTTGTTCTCCTCCTTTCTCTCTTTCTCCCTCTCTTTCCTTCTTCCTCTCTCTCTCTCAGTCGTTCTCCTTCTCTTCCCCTCTCTCTCGTTCTCCCTTTCTGTCGTTCTCTCTCTCTCTCTCTCTTCTCACTTTCACATCTCTCCCATCAATTGCCTTACACTCACATTTCAAGTAAAACCCACATTGGAGTACTGCTCTCATACCTAGACAGAGCAGCTATCACACACACACACACACACACACGCAAACACACAACCGCACACATCTTATACCAACATTACACTACTGCTCACATATCTGGGACAGAGCTGCTCATACACACACAATCATTCTGTAGCCATATTAAAGTACAGCTCATGTCTGGGACGGTGCTGCTGACACACAAAGAACATTCTAGACCACACCATCGCTCACATGCCTGGGACACTGTTGCTCTTATAAACACACACGCACACACATATCTTAACTCATACATAGAAACACACACACACACATACTAACTCACAATGGAGTGTTGCTCCTATGCCTGGGACAGTGTTGCTTTTATAAACACAGACACACACAAACACACCTTAACTCACAGTGAAGTGTTATTCATATGCCGGTGATGATCGGAATCGAGGATGTGCTCTTTGATGATGGTAGAGACTTGGAAACAGCTGGTCAGTGCAAGTGCAGTCAGTTGAAAATTCCACATACCGGATGCCAGAAGATTTCAGGGGTCATCAGGAGAGAATGTGCACCGTTTTACCGTTTTGGGTCCTTCCTCTCGACGGCTTTACAGCGCATCGGCCCCACCTTGTTTCGACTGACTAACGTTCAACCACAGGTCCATTTCTGGATCGTCACTTCTCCATCCAGGTTTCGTCATTCCTTTTCCGCCATATCCAATGGCTGGACCTGTCAACCGTCACCTGGTTTTCCTTCAAGATGGTGTTTCTTTGCTCGTGTTGGACACCAATTGATAGGAGCCACCGTCTCAGTCTGGTCTGGTCTGGTGCATGATGATATCAAAAGACCACTCAATCTTCCTCTTAATGATAAGAATAGACCCCTTCATCCTCATAAACTTGATGGAAAAATGTTCCTTAGCATAGAAGTGTATAAAATGCAATCACACACACACGCACACATCTGAACTACACACACGTATTCAAACGTATACATTTTGACGCATACTATATAAGTATGGCCATTGTATGGCTCTTTCTCTAGTCCAGAAGAAAGAACCATAACTACCACCAACCTCATTCTCACAAGCTCCACATTTCTGTATAACTTGGCATCAAAACAAACATGTGTGTGCGTGCATGCGCATTCGTGCGTATGTGTTTGTATGTGTGGGTGTGCGCCTGCGCGTGTGGATAAAAGATACTCGTTCGTGAGAAAATTGCCAATAAAACTGGAAGGCCAGTAGAAGACGACGAAAATATATTTTCCCCGCTCGAATTGTGCAGAGAGTACCTTGTTGCACGCCCCAGTGTAAATGCAGTGAACCGATATGAAGCCAGTTGTAAGCTGATAATCAATGGTTCTATTATTCTCAGATTGTTTGCAATATAAATTTACATACATACATACATACGTATATACATATACACGTACATACATATATGCATGCATACACAAATATATGTACTCACATATACACAAATTTAAACACACACACACATATGTGTATGTTATATGAGGTATGAAAACAAAGGTGCGCAAGCACGTGTTTGCGTGAGTGTATCAGTAGTTATGGTATTCGACTCACTATCTTGCGATCGTGAGTTCGATTGCAGGCGGTGCATTGTATCCTTGGGCAAAACACTTTATTTTCCCTTACTCCACTCCACTCAGCTGGCAAAAATTAGTTGTACCTGTGATTCAAAAGAGCCAGCCTGGTCACATTCTTTGTCACGCTGAATCTCCTTGAGAACTACGTAAAAGGCACACGTGTCTGTGGAGTACTCAGCCACTTTCCCGTTAATTTCACCAGCAGGCTGTTCCGTTGATCGGAACATTTGTCGTCGTAACTGACGGTGTGCCTTTGATATATTACAATATGTACGTGTGTGTGTATGCATGTATATATGTATGTATGTAGGTACGTACGTGTGTGTGTGTGTAGGTATGTATGTATATAGGCGCTGGCGTGGCTGTGTGGTAAAAAGCTTTCTTCCCAACCACATGGTTCTAGGTTCTGTTCCGTTTCTTGGTGCCTTGGACAAGTGTTTTCTACGAGGGTCAGTTGAAAAGTTCATAGACTGACCAAATGAGGTTTATTTTTCAACACAGTACCCCTCGCGGGTCCACATACTTCTCTAATTGATGCTGTGCTTGGATTCCATTGATGAAGAAACTTTCTTCCTGTTGGTCAGATATGACGTCATCACTGCGTCTGACCAACCAGTTCAAAATTACAGTCACGCACAGCAGTCATTGGAACAAAGGGCTTGTGTGCTGGAGCACCGTCTTGATCAAACAACGCCCCTTTTGTCATTTTTCTTGGGCGTTTGGTCTCGATTACCTTTCGAACTACCTCAGCAAGTTGGCACAATACTTTCCATTGATGGTGTGGCCAGAGCTGGAATAACCATTATGCAAAATAAGCATGTGCTTAGGGCATCAAGAGGTGGGTGGGTGGGGGTTTTCCACAGAAATTGTAAATGGTTTACGACACAAAAGAAATCACTTTAAACTTGCTAAAATAATATTCAAAGTGGTTTATATGATTCGAAATATAATTTCGAAGGGTTCTTGGTGTCATAGTGAGGGTCCGATTAAAAACTTTGCAATTTAAAACATCTTGCTGTTTTGTTTCGTTTTGAAAAATAAAAATTTATTTTATGGTTTAATGTTGTTTATATTTTGGATTACATACATATGGGGGCGTCTGTTGTTGTTCTTTTCGTAAATTCTCCCATATATATATATGTATGTATGTATATATACATATATATATATGTATATACATGCACGCACACACACACATATATATATATACACATATACACACACACATGTGTGTGTATAGTATGTATGTTTATTCCTCACCAGCGCTTGGCACTCGATATTGGTATGTCTACGTCCATGTAACTAACCAGTTCAGCAATAAAGTCCGATAGAATATGTACCAAGCTTTTAAAAAAAAATAATGAAATAAGTCAATTCGTTCGACTAAAATCCCCCAAGGCGGTGCTCCAGCATGGCTGCAGTCTGATGACTAAAACAAGTAAAAGATTAAAAAAAAATTTTCAATAATAATAATAATAATAATAATAAAAAATGATATATACTCATGCACAATAGTATGAAACTTTATAAACAGGAGATAAACTGCAGTGAAAGCAAACCATTTATAACATGTTTTATGGTATAACTTAAAATGTTACATAACATGTTTTATTGAATGAGGACTTTAGGAAGTTTTCTTGTAAGAGTCTCTCTGAGCGATACCTGACATTTCACAGTGGAAAAAAAAATAATAAAAGGCAAACAACAAATAAGTTACGTTGCTAACACCACCACCACCACCACCATCGTCGTCGTCATCATCATCATCACCACCACCATTATCTCCACACCACCACCACCACCACCCTCGCCACCGCTCTTACTACAACTATTAACACTAGCTCCATAAACGCAACATACAAACCACACTACTTTCACAAATATATCTACCACCAACACTACTGGTGTTTGCAGTAGCGGTGGTAGCATTGGTGGTGGTGGTGGTTGCGGAGGTGGTGGTTGTAGTAGAAGCAGTGGTGGTTGTGATGGTAGTGATGATGGTGGTAATTGCTGTGGTATTGGTGGTACTGTTCTTGGCTTCAGTATCAATAATAATAATAATAATAATAATAATAGTAATAGCTTCAAATCTTGCCACAAGGGAAGTCATTTTGCGGGAGGAGATGTATCGATTACATCGACCCCAGTACGCAACTGGTATTCAATTTATCGACCCCCCCAAAAGGCTGATAGGCAAAGTCGATATAGAGTCAAAATTAAAAATAGATTGACAAAATAATTTTTGGAACCAGTTGAAGACACACAAGATGTCGAAATATCGTTCACTAGATAACAATGGCACTCTTCTTTTAATTTTGACTCTATATCTTCAGGAGGAGTTACCTCAATTCTTTCTATATTATTATTATTATTAATAATAATAATAATAGTAATAATGTTTTCTATATTGGATACGAGGGTCGAACACAAAACAAATAGAGACAAGGCAACACAAGCGGCAAGTAGAGCGTAGCACTAAACTTAGTGTATAAAATTAAAGGAACAATTAACAACAAAAATTCCCCAAAAAGGAGGAGTTCCACCCAAGGACAACCGATGAATCCCATACATCCTGGTCACCCCCAACTGCCAAGGGCATTTCAGCAGGTGCCTCCCCCCCTTCAACTCCTCCGGTTTACAAGTTTATGTTCAGAGTAGGCCCATTCATGCAGGCCAACCGTCACACCACGCTCCGTGTGATAACAACATCAAATAATATCGCCATTACTGCAACAGCAGGGAAACTTCTTTCTTAGACATTTTGTCACAAAAATCAACGATTAAAATTGCACCCAAATGAAACCAGGAACATAATAATGAATAATGTTCTCCTTCCTCCAAGGTCATGGCTCGTACCTTTTCCTTCTGTCGGACCCTTAAAGACAAGAAAGAAATAAAAAGAAAACTGAAAAGAGTTGGAGTAATTGTACAGGAAAGCTCGGAGAATAATTGGTGGATGTGAGAGTGCTGTCGTCTATGTGTGAAGATATGCAGATGTTTTATGAATGCATGGAGAATCCCAGAGCTTGATGGAATCGTTGCACTCACCGACATCTACAACTACGAGTACCGTTACAGACAAATTCCTCAATTCTGGAAACTAGGAAAAATTATAACAATTTTAAGCACTTCGCCTCTTCCGACAAAAATGGAAGTGAAGGGAC
>NC_068993.1:56245443-56250218 GCF_001194135.2 Octopus bimaculoides
GGAGATACGTTTTGAATCATGGGTACTTGATTTTTTTTTTTTTCTTAAAGGGAAAATTTACTATTTTATTTAAAATAAAATATTAATTTTTATCATCTAAATCAAAAGGTAGAAAGGGAAACTATCTCTTTATAAACAAATATCAGTTGCAATGGGAGGAGTTAAAACTCATAAGAATGGAAAAACAGACAACAAATGGGTTGTACCTATAATGAAACTCTTTTAAGAGCATTCAAATGCCACTACAACGTTGAGATCGTTGCCTCAGTGAGGTCAATTAAGTACACGTTGAAAGGAAATGATCAAGCTGCTTTTCAAATAAACAATGATAATGAAATTAGTGAATATCTAATGGGTAGGAATAGTGGACCATCCGAAGTAGTTGCATCCATTTTAGGATTTTCAATTCATGAAAGAACAACTGCAAGTTCATCAACCAGATGAACAAAGAATATTGCTCAAAAATTATAAGGATATATATAAGGCTGTCAACGAACAACATTGACAGAATTCTTTTCATTGTGCATTAATGATGACTTTGCAAAAACATTACTTTATGCTAAAGTACTCATGTATTTCATGCTAAAGTACTTATGTATTTCATTTGGAACAGCAATAACAAAGAACGGCAAAGAAGAAAGTGAGGAAAAAGAAGTTGAAGGCCATTTGAATGTTTTCAAAGCAGAAACACTTGGGCGTGTTTACGATGTCACACCAAAGGCCGGAGAACTGTATTACCAACCACATGGTTTCGGGTTCAGTCCCACTGCGTGGCACCTTGGGCAAGTGTCTTCTACTATAGCCTCGGGCTGACCAAAGCCTTGTGAGTGGATCTGGTAGACGGAAACTGAAAGAAGCCTGTCGTATATATGTATATATATATGTGTGTGTTTGTCTCCCCAACATCGCTTGACAACCGATGCTGGTGTGTTTACGTCCCCGTAACTTAGCGGTTCGGCAAAAGAGACCGATAGAATAAGTACTAGGCTTACAAAGAATAAGTCCTCGGGTTGATTTGCTCGACTAAAGGCGGTGCTCCAGCATGGCCACAGTCAAATGACTGAAACAAGTAAAAGAGTATATATATATATATATATATATATATATATATATATATATATATATATACACACACACACACAAACACAGATACATACATATATGTATATATTTTTATTTTTATTACGAAAAATTTTTTACAGCTGAATAACCATGTAGAAGTTAATTTTTTTTACCTCTGTTAGTGACAGACATTTTCTAGATACTGGAGACAACAGAACTCCTCATCTCTGCACATTTTTTTAAGAACACCCTGTATATGTACCAAAAGCAAAGAATGTGTTTGCATAGTTCTTTCACAGCCAGGCTTCCTAATGTTAACATTTCAATCTTGATTCATGCTGTTGTGCACAAAACACAGACATGCATGTGCATAAATATTGAATTCTTTTGCAGCTTTCGAAAATATCTTATATACCACAAAATATGTGATATTAGAACTAAACTGAAAAGGAAACAATGGAAAGAGAAATACCATAACACAATTGTGTTTTGTTTCAGTGTGTACAAGAGCAAATGTATGAGGCAGTGACAAAAAGTATACAAACTTAAAACCAGTTCAAATATGTTTGAGAGGTATTAGAACATGTAAAAACTTTTCACAATTCTTAATTAAAACAGAATGTTAAAACACCATCGTCAGCTCACAAGAAACTGCAGTGAAAAAGCCTTTACAGGTTCAAACATCACTCAAACATATTTGAAACATTTTTAAGTATTTTTATACTTTCTATCACAGTCTCATGCAGCTGCTCACATATTTGTTCCAGTCTGGTGGCCTATGCATGCAATCAGTAAATAATATTCACTGATTTATGGATATAGGAAGCTTTACTTCATAATCAGCTGAGTTGCCTCCCTTGGTATCTGGAGCTGAAGAGAACAAAAGAGTTAGAAATGTATCTATCAGTCCAACAAGGAGTACTCTGAGCTATGTTGTTTTAACACCTTTTTGTCTTAAACCAGAAGCTTTTCTCCATGACAAGCTGTAGTGAAAGGCCTTTACAGGGTCAAATAACTCTCAGACAAATGTGAACAGGTCTTACATGTACATGAGCATATATATATACATACATACACACGTGTGAGGAGGTGCTGAAAAGTTCCTGGCTGTGGATAAAATAAAATACAGGAGAATCAGTTGTGATTTTACTCAACATATTCCCCTGTCAGATTCACACACTTATTGCAGTGGTCCTTCAGTTTTCAAAGCATGTTCAGTTGGAAGGGACGCCTGAGTTTGTTCAAAAGCTTTGTAGTACGGTCTTTCCTCTTGTCCTTGATGGCTTGGGATAAAAACTGGCCCTTTCTCATCTTGTATGAAGAATATAGAATGTTATCATGCACTACCTGCCTGATAAGAAACTAAGACACTTCCATGTCCCTGGTGATGGACCTGATTAACTTGGAGGGGTCGTTGTCAATCATGGCCTGGATCTCACCAAGAAATTCAGTTCTTTTCTTATCAGAATGGTCAGAGTGAGTTTTCTGAGCTATTGTACCTTTGTAATCATCATTAGACTCATCCAACTCTTTTCAAGTCCTCTGCACTGTCCTCAGATTGACACCCAAACACTCTGAAATGTTCGTATTGGAGCTTCCAGCCCCAAATCCCAAGCAGTACAGCATGTTGTTTCCAAATTTTTGGCAGAATGAACTGCGTCATGGTGTTGCTTTTTTCACAGATGGTGCCTAACTGACCCTACTGTACTGTGTAGTCAACAAAATCAAAAACAAACAATGCACATAACTATAGATATAAAATGGTGACAGTTTACCCATCGCACCCTGTATGTGTGTATATATATATATATATATATATGCCACTCACTTGTCGTGGGGAGGTTGTCTCCCCTATCAGTAAATAGAAAATGTGCCTCTGTGGTTAGGGTGCTTTGACTCTTATTTCTAGCAATGCTGGTGCTCCCTGCACTCTTTGTCACTTTTTAGTGACGGTGAATTGTTTCCTTTTTTGGAACTGAAATGTGTCTAGCCACTTAATTATTATATATATATATATGCAATATAGTGTTCTTGTTTAGCTCCAGATCAGCCCTGATCAAAGACATTCCTGTAGTAATCATCCCATCTTTTTTTCCTGTGTTGAAAACTCAGACCCACAATATTCATTTCAGTCAGTAATGTTCAACAAATTACAAATAAATACAAATTTTACTTAATGAAAAATTACATATGAAATACAATGAAAGAATTGATTCGAAAATAATGTTCTCTCTTATCTTTCTAGAAGTCAATCTGCACCAAAATTTGTTGTACAACAAATTTTTGTCCACACACCCCCATAACATAATGTGTGTGCACTGAATGTATAATATTATTATTATTATTATTATTATTATTATTATTATTATTATTATTATTATTATTATTATTATTATCATTTACTACATCATTTTAGGTAACTAACATTTTGTACACACAATTTCCTGTACATGCATTAATTTCTCTCATAAAACATTGTGCAGACACACAGCTTAGAGAGAACAGTGAAACGTTTGTTGTCCATGTATTGAATGACAGTGAACAATCACTGCAATCAAGCTAACAATGGATCCTCCATGTGACTGACTTGCTAGAAACAACAGCCAAATACATTCAAATCATACTGTTTAAAATGAAACAAAAAGTTACTGACACTCTTTTTCTCTCCCTCCAACTAGGGTAACCATCTATTTCCTCTACAGCAAAACATCTGTTTCTCTCCCTCTGTCATATGCTAACCTCTCACCACCAGGCACAGAGCCACTGCCTTCTATACCACCCCACCTTTCAAAGGATTTTTATTCTCATAAGCTATTTGCTGACCTCACCTGTGCTGGTGCCATGTAAAAAGCATCCAGTCCACACTGTAAAGTGGTTGGCGTTTGAAAGGCCATCCAATAGTAAAAACCATGCCAAAGTAGACCTCACTGGTACTAGTACCACATAAAAAACACCCAGGTCACTCTATAAAGTGGTTGGCATTAGGAAGGGCATCCAGACATAGAAACCATTCCAGAGCAGACAGTGGAGCTTGATGCAGTCTTCTAACTTACCCAGTTTCTGTCAAACCATCCAACCAATGCCAACATGGTAGACAGATGTTAAATGATGATGATGATGATGGATAATGTAGAATGAAAAGAAAAAAAATATGGGATAGTTACAACGGCAATGCCTTTGATTGTGGGTTTAGGGCTCATTAAGAACTGGTTAGGGAAAGGAATTAAACAACAACTGCAACAGAGAATATTCTAATAACAAACTGCAATAAGTTTGAAGGAGTTGTTTTCGTCAAAAACCTTTATGAACAACCATACATCCTTAGAGAATAAGAACAACATGAACAAGAGGTGAGATATTTAATAATAATATTAATAATAATAATAATAATAATCATAATAAGAATAATAATAATGACAATTTAGTTATACAGGGAAAGTGGATGTTGTGATGTCGATGCCTTTCCCCAGGGCATTAGCAAAATAAGTGAAGCTGTTTCAGCCAGGAATCAAAACTTACTCAGATTTCATTGTATAATAATAATAATAATAATAATAATAATAATAATAAACAAAACAAAAACGATGATTTCTGAAATATGCACAAGGCCTCAAATTTGGAAAGGGGAAACGCAGTCGATTATATTGACTCCAGTACTTGCCTGGAACTTATTGACCCTAGAACGATAAAAAGCAATGTTGACCCCCCCCCCC
>NC_068993.1:56250242-56259223 GCF_001194135.2 Octopus bimaculoides
CACCAACTTCTGAAGGATTTGAACTCAGAACATAAAGGGACGTAACTAAACCAGCCTTATAATAATGTTTCTAATTATTAATAATAATAATAATCCTTTCTACAATAGGCACAAGGCCTGAAATTTTTTCAGGGGAGAGGGTTAGTTGATTACATTGACCCCAGTGCTTAACTGGTACTTATTTTATCAGCCCCAAAAGGATGAAAGGCAAAGTTGACCTTGGCGGAATTTGAACTCGGAACATAGAGCTGAATGAAATGCAGTTAAGCAATTTGCCTGGTATGCCAACAATTCTGCCAGCTCGCTGCCTTTATGATAAATAATAATAATAATAATAATAATAATAATAATAATAATAATAATAATAATAGTTATTATCATAATAAATGTTCCTAGTTGGGCACAAATCCAGGAAATTTGAGAAGGGATTAAACAATAATACTGACCCCAGAACTAGACTAGTAGGTACATTATTTTTATTCACCCCTGGAGGGATAAAAGGCAAAGCTGACCTTGGTGGGATTTAAACTAAGGAACTAGTAAAGAGCTGTAACTAAACACCACAAGGTATTTTCTTCAATGATCCAACAATTCTGCCAACCCCATGACCTAATACAGGCACAAGGCCACAATCAATTCTTTGGAAGGAGGAGAGGGAGTATAGTCAATTACATCAACCCCAGTACATAACTGGTACTTTTGTTTATAGGCCCTGGAAGAATGAAAGGAAATGTTGACCTTGGCAGGTTTTGAACTTAATAATAATAATAATAATAATAATAATAATGAGGACAAAAGCTAACAGCATTCAGCAGTTGCATGTGGTGGTGGTGGGGGGTATGTAAACAAAATCTTGAGACAAACAGGGGAGAGACAGACAGACAGACAGAGCAGAAATAGCAGGGTGGAGACAGAGAAAATAAACAGAGGAGGTGGGGAACGGAAAGAGAGGAGAAAAGAGAAAGAAAAAGGGAAAAGGAAGACAGTGAAAGGAGAGAGAGAGAGAAAGAGGGAAGAGAGACAGACAGAAATAAAAAGATGGAGAGACAATAAGAAAGTAAAGAAAAGAAGAGGGGAAACAGTCAGGGAGACAGTAAAGGGTGAAAGAGAGGGGCAGAGAGAGGGAGGGTAAACTGGCAGAGAATGGGAGAAAGAAAGAGAGTAGATAGATAAGAGAGAGAGAGGAAGACACACAGAATGTAAACAGACACAAAGACAAAAAAAAAAACAAGAAAAGAAAAAAAAAACAACAAAACATTAAATTGCAGGAAGTTAAGCCTCCCAGTTCTTGTATTCCATTCCAGATGGAGGTTTCACATCGACTGCTTTCTCTCCAACTTCATTCCAGTTGGTGCTGAGAACTGTGCCACTTGACTCTACCTAGAAAGACAAACAGACAGACAGTATGAGTGAGTGAGTGAGAGACCAGAAAATATTCATTGATAATTATACATGATAGTAATTTGACTGTGGCTATGCTGGAGCACCACCTTTAGTCGAAGAAATCAACCCCAGGACTTATTCTTTGTAAGCCTAGTACTTATTCTATCGGTCTCTTTTTGCCAAACCACTAAGTTACGGGGACGTAAACACACCGACATGAGTTGTCAAGTGATGGTGGGGGACAAACACAGACACACAAACATATACATATATACGATAGGCTTCTTTCAACTTTCGTCTACCAAATCCACTCACAAGGCTTTGGTCAGCCTGAGGCTACAGCAGAAGACACTTGCTCAAGGTATCATGCAGTGGGACCGAACTCGGAACCATGTGGTTGGGAAGCAAGCTTTTTACCACA
Source organism: Octopus bimaculoides (assembly GCF_001194135.2). NCBI lineage: Eukaryota > Metazoa > Mollusca > Cephalopoda > Octopoda > Octopodidae > Octopus > Octopus bimaculoides. The sequence goes on from NC_068993.1 coordinate 56,252,047, forward strand.
CAGTCATGTATATGCACATTATTAATGTTGGGCAAATGAGAAAGGCGTGCTCAATATGTGTTGTAGAGGATTTTTATTAAAACTGAAGGTGAGAGCTTGTGCATAACAGCTTTAGTTTTAATAAGAAATACACACACTCATACATACATACATACAAGATGGATTCATTCAGTTTTCTTCAACTAAATCTACTCACAAGGCTTTGGTCAGCCTATGGCTATAGTAGATGACACTTGTCCAAAGTGCCATACAGTGGGATTGAACCTGGAACCATGTGGTTGGGAAGCAAACTTCTTACCACATAGCCAAATCTTCACCTTAAAAAAACAAACAGGTTGCTAACTGGTCTTTCAATTTATGTTGCTAGCAATTCACTCTGAGCTAGGAATGTCACAGAAACACATATCTATGACTGCATTATCTAATGTAGATTTTGATCTTGTTAGCAACACAGTATAAACTAACTGTGAAAGATAAAGGGTTGATATATGCGTGTGTTGGCACCAGGTAAAAAGCATCCAGCACACTCTGTCAAGTGGTTGGCATTGGGAAGAGCATCCAACCATAGAAACCATGCCAAAACAGATGACTGGAGCCTGGTGTAGTCTTCTGGCTTGCCAGCTCCTGTCAAACTGTCCAACCCATGCCTGCATGGAAAATGGATGTTAAATGATGATGATGATGATGATGATGATGTATGTGCACGAGATACTCAGTGGATTTGTAAAGAGAGTCTACTCACATAAGACTTCACCATGGCCCGCTTCACGTCATCATTGCCATCAGCATAGATCTGTTGAAACAAGTGGTTTAACGCTGCGTCACCTTCTGGCTTTTCATTCTTCTCTTCCTCAGTAACTTCCTTCACAAACTTTTCCCAATTCCGAAAGTGACTCAAAGGCTTAGTCTCTTTAACATCTGCCGGACGAGGAGGAGAAAACATCACAACAACAAAATAACAATGAGATAAATTTGTTTTTGACAGTGAAACTCTAAGTAGGTGTGTCTGTCTGTCTGTCTGTGCATGTGTGTGTTTGTCTGTACATGCATGTACATGGGTGTGAGTCTGTGCATGTGTGTGTGTGTGTGTGTGTGCATGCATCTGTGTGTGTATGTGTGTGTTTGTCTCCACCCATCACTGCTTGACAGTTGATTTGTTAATGTCCAAGTGACTTAACACTTCAGCAAAGACTGATAAATAACAGACTTGCTGATGATGATGATGAGGTTGATGGTGATGATATCAGAGATGGCAGCAGCTGTGATGGTGATGACTACAAGGATGGTGACAGATGCTTACCTTTTGATACTGAGGCATAGGGTGTGGTGATAGTGTTGTCTGCAGAACTTTCCAAGTGTTTCCAATGGATATCTTCTTTCTTTTTGAGCTTCACTTCAATCTGTGTGCAAACGAGAGGAGAGACAGCCAACTGATCAGAGGGAGGTGGGCTTTTTTTTGTGTGTGTGTGTGTCTCTCCCACATGGGAGCCAAGGGAAGATATTGCCAAAAGAGTCTCAATACAGTTACTCAAGCTACTTGAAATAGCAATTAAATCTCCCTCAAATTACACCCACCCCCATTAAAAAAAAGAGAAAGACATACTTAACTATATAGTCCTAGTTATATAAAAGACAGGAAAGATGCTTACAGTTATAATCCCTTTACTTGGTCAGGGTTGGCTTAAGGCCAAGCAATAACAGGTGGGGAGTTCCTAAGAACCACAAGGTTTTATGAGATGAAGTAGATTAAGGAAATGAACCTACTATTAAGATGTCAGAAAATGAGCTTCTAAGTAGCTTTTCAACTTGCTAGAAATATCAGCCAAATACCACTTAATACCCTGTCATCTTTAAAAAGTAAGACACTTTGGATAATGTAGTCCTACATACTCTTGAATAAGATGTGCTGGTCATGGATAGAGTACTTTGATTTTAAATCTGTACCATAGACAAAACTTTTATCAACAGTTGATTGACAAGAGTTTAGTGTTGCATCATCATCATCATCAAATAAATGTCCATTTATCATGCTGGCATGGGTTGGACGGTTTGACAGGAGTTGGTAAGGCTAGGAGTCACACCAGATCCCATAGCCTGTTTTGACAGTTGGATGCCCTTCTTAATGCCAACCACTTTATAGAGTGTGCTGGGTGCTTTTCATGTAACACCAGCACCAGTGCTTTCTATGTGGCACTGGCACCAGTGCTTTTTATATGACACCAACACCAGTACTTTTTATGTGACACTGGCACCGGTACTTTTTAAGTGGCACCAGCACCAGTGCTTTTCAGGTGGCACCAGCACCAGTGGTTTTTATATGGCACCGGCCCAGTGATTTTTACAAGGCACCAGCACGAATGCTTTTTACATGGCACCAGCACCAGTGCTTACATTAAATGAAAAGAAAAGAAAAAAGTGTTTGTTCTGTTTCTCCATTTCAACCTTACTTAATCCCCACCATCTTTCACAACAGAAAATCCCAAAGTGTGAAACTTACTTTCAAAGGTGTGACTTTAACTTGACATTCAGCTGGGACAATAGTGTTGGCAAGATTTAGCTGCATTATGTACTCTTCACCATTCGGTAGTTTAGCAACGAGTTTAAACTGAAAGAGAAAAAAGTAAAAAAAAAAAAATGTAAACACAGCAGTTCAAAGTGGTGGTGGTGATGGTATGTGTGTGACTCATTTTCGCTGTTCTTCTACACTGGCATGGGTTGGATGGGTTTTATGAAGTGTTTTACACCTGGCTGCCCTTCTTGTTTCCAACCCTTTTTAATCACTTCTTGAATTTGAGCTTGAGATCATCCTGGTTTGATGAGCCTCCTCCACCACATTGGATTGCCATGGCTTGGCAGAGTGATGCAGTTTCTATACTCATGCCCAGGAGTAGAGACACATTATATCCAAGAGAGACTGATCCATGGCTAGTAAAAGTTTGAACACAGATCTGCTGGTTTGAGGTTGATCTGAGATAAAACAAACTGTCTACCAATGCACCAAAGAACTTTATTTTTTTAATAATTTTGTCTAATATAAATTCACTGAGTTTTTATTGGAGTTTCAAGAACATCACCATCAATAGCAAAACTATACTGAGCCCCTAATAAAACTCAACTTACTGTTTTGTCACCATAATCTACTTGAATGTCATCTTTATTCACATTCTTCTCAAGGATAGTAATCATAGTAAATGTTTGTGTTTGGTACCAGTCATATCTGAGGAAGAGAGACACAAAGGACAGTAGTAACAGTATGAGTTAGTGTTTAGTACCAGTCATATCTGGCTCAAAATTTTTAGTGTTTTATGATCAAACTGGCCAGATCTGGCTTCTCACAACTACCCTACAATGTCATTCAAAAACTAAACGATCATAGCATCAAATTAATTCAAAACAAGGTAAATAAATAAACATTGAATTTGGCAGCGGAATTTGAATGCTAAAGGGTTAAAGAAACTTTTAATATAATTTAACCAAAAACATTTATTTTAAAAATATTTTATTTCCTATTCTACAAACTCAATATACAATACATTGTACTGTCTTTACATTTACTTAGATGACTTCTACATAAATAGCATCACTAGTCAGGGTTCTGTTTCCATCATTATGATATGATTTTTGAGCTGCTTCGAAGGAAATTTGGCTGCTATTTCTAACAGGTTTAGTAACCACAAAAGCTTTCACATTTTTCAGTGTGTGTGTGTGTTTATGTTTAGAAATATTTGAAACAGGAGATGAATGTCAAAGAGAACTTCATTTTTTAAATAATTTTGACGAGAATATTAGCATAACATTTTAGTGAAAAATCTTAGCTAAAACTTACTCATACATAAACAAAGTGGTAAATTATTAGTTTCGGTGAATTATTTTTATTCATGATAAGAAATGTTTTCGTGACTTCTTTTTTCAATTTCTCAATTGCTGTGGAAAACAATATATTTATTTATCTTACAAACAACAGAATTGACTATTTTACTGACTGAAGAATTCTTTTATAAAATAATTTACCCACCTCAAAAATACATAATTTCAAGCGGGAGAAGGAACTACACTGAATAAATCAATATTTTATAGCAGAATTAACTCTCTGACTGGAGATTTTAGTAAATCTGTTGCTTTTTTTTATTACTTTCATCTTTCTTCAACTAGTCTCCTTGTTTTTAATCTTTTTCCTTTCATCATACAGTTTATTATATTTGAGATACATGGTCATGAGATACATTTGAGATGCATGGTCATTTTTTTCTTTTTGCAGTCGCATGTGAAAAAAACAAACTTTGACCAAATATAAAACACAAACCTTGTTTTTCTTTACACTGTCTATACAAATTCAATGAATAAATTCAGTTTTTTTTATCATGTTTTCCCAATAAACTGCAAGAAATTCATCTTAATCTAAGGATCAAGCGTATGACAGATGGACAGAGAGACACAGCTCGTATTATAATACAGACTGCACATTAAAATTCGGTTTATAGCTAACGCAACACTAATGGGCGAATGGTGAAGATAAGCTTATAAATAATGTTATTTGTAACATAGGCACAAGACCAGAAGTGTTTTTTTTTTTTTTAGTGGGGTGGCAGGAGGGGGCAGTATTATTCATATCAATGACTTGATGAGATGAAAAATAAAGACAACCTTAGTGGTGGTCTTAACTCAGAATTTAAAAGGATGCAACAAAATACTGCAAAACATTATCTAGCATTCTACCAATTTTGCTTATCTGCTAAGAGGGCCTTTATGTAGTCGTTAGACATGTTAGAAATAGCAGCCAAATTTCCCTCAACTCACACCTTATTGTGTTAAATAGAAAAAGGATAAAACAGTTCATAACATTGGCATGGTTGGAAAGCTTTTGGTCAGACCTTAGTAGGGTGTGACTTTTATGCCTTTTGCAAAGGCATTAAGGCCGGTAGAAGATACAAAATGTACATGCTGAGAAAATAGAAGTTGCCAAATACAGAGGCTGTCAAAAGTCTTACTTTGTCCTGTGGGGTGCTGGAGTGGGTGTGACAGCAGAAGTAGCAGACTGAACACTTGTTTCTGGGTTCGCATCCTGTGTGCTGCTATTTGGAACCTGAAAATCATTAAAGTAAGTTTGTTGTAAAGAACTGTAAGGGTTCTAGTGTATTCTTCAGATCTTCAGAGCTTAGAGAAGGTAAGAGATTCAAGCGCTGAACTACTTCAAATAAGGTCGCAAGTTCTAATTTCAGGTCAACCATTTTGAGTCTGTTCAGTTGTTGTTGTACAAACCTTGATGAGTGGTGGAAGTCATGTTAAGAAATTTAGGGATTGCAGCCGACCAACACAGAGCAACAAGATTTGCCATAATTTGGTTTGAGATTACACAGGATGTAGGAGATGGCTTGTGTGGTGTGGTACAGACATGTGTGGGTAGCTGGTGCATGATGTACAGGATGTAGTGTAGAGAGGTTATATATAGTGAAGTGTAATATTATAGACATAGCATTTGGGTGTTTTATAATGTGCAATGAATGATAGGCTGTGTGAAGTGTAAGTGTGGTCATACGGACAAGTTGTGTAGAGTGTAGTATGGCAGTGGTGCATGTGTGATGTGTAGTTTGATAGTATGGAGATGTGTAACATGACGTTGTATGGGATGTAGTTTAGTGTAAAAATCAAGGTATATTGACCTCAGGATGCTGAACCTTTCAGATGAGATGACAAAGGACTGAGATGCCTGGTGCCTTGCTGTACTCAAGAAGACCCATACTCCACAGCAGAAGTGTTAAGGCCACTCCACTTGCTGAAGAGGATTGGCCTGCAAGAGTCCGGTGCCGGTGCCATGTTAAAAGCTCCCAGCACACTCTGTAAAGTGGTTGGTGTTAGGAAGGGCATCCAGCCGTAGAAATCGCGCCAAATCAGACTAGAGCCTGTTGTAGCTCTCCAGCTTTGGTCAAACCATCCAACCCATGCCAGCATGGATAACAGACATTAAAAGATGATGATGATGATGGTGATGGTGATGGCAGCATGATGTAGTGTGGCAGTGAGGATGTGCAGAGGGCTTTGTAGTACTAAGGATGTGTACTGCAGTAATGGTGATATGTTGTGTATTGAATTTGTGGGGACATGAAGGGTATAGTGAGGATGTGTGCAGTGCAGGGTACTAATAAGGACATCTTGAGTGGTGCAGAGTGGTAGCAGGGACACGATGAGTGGTGCAGAGTGGTAGCAGGGACACGATGAGTGGTGCAGTGCGAGAGCAAAATGTTGTGTGGTGTGTGGCACATTAGCAGGAACATCATCATCATCGTTTAACGTCCGCTTTCCATGCTAGCATGGGTTGGACGATTTGACTGAGGACTGGTGAAACCGGATGGCAACACCAGGCTCCAGTCTGATTTGGCAGAGTTTCTACAGCTGGATGCCCTTCCTAACGCCAACCACTCAGAGAGTGTAGTGGGTGCTTTTACGTGTCACCCGCACGAAAACGGCCACGCTCGAAATGGTGTCTTTTATGTGCCACCCGCACAAGCCAGTCCAGGGGCACTGGCAACGATCTCGCTCGAAAATCCTACAGGAGCCAGTCAGGCGGTACTGGCAACGGCCACGCTCAAAATGGTGCATCTCATGTGCCACCCGCACAAGAACCAGTCCAGGGGCACTGGCAACGATCTTACTTGGCTTGCCGGGTCTTCTCACGCACAGCCCATTTCCAAAGGTCTCGGTCCGTAATCCTAAAATATAATTCGAACTTTAAGAGAGAATTTTAAACTTTTCTCTAAAGACTCATTTAACTGGACAATTTAGATGCTTCCAAAGGAAATATTTTGGACAGTGGGGAGAAGTGTGGGCTTACATAAACAGAATGGAAGTTTAATCAATAGTGAAGCATTATCTATGATGTACTGTGCATAAAATTCTGTTGTTTTATGTGACTAATTAAATACAAATGAACAGGTAGGACCATGAAAGGATTTACAAAATATAGGTGTGAAAATGTAAGGTATGAATAAGGAATAAAAAATAACTTACTGAATTCTGTTGTTTTTGTTCTTTTGGCACTGAAAAATATGGAAAAGAAAAATATTTATCTATAGAAAGTATTACACTGTAACAGGAATACTGTAATAGAAAATATAATGACAATATATACTGAGTGACTCACAAGTCTTTTAGAGTGTATGTGTTATATATATATATATAT
>NC_068993.1:56259278-56268070 GCF_001194135.2 Octopus bimaculoides
ATATATAATATCCATTTTCCCTGTTGGCATGGGTTGGACAGTTTGACAAGATCCAAAGAGCTGCATTGTACTCCAACGTCAGCTTTGGCATAAGTTTCTATAGCTGGATGTCCTTCCTAATGTCACTCATTTCACAATATATACTGGATCTTCTTTTTTTTTTTACGGCATGCCATCTAGATCTGTACCACTAAGTAGCATTGCCTTAGTCTGTAACAGCTGCAAAGGACTGCACAAACACATGCAATTATCTAGGTCTACACCAATGCCATAACTGTTAGTTAACTTGATAAAATACAATGGAAGACACTTACAGCCAAGCTTTTCTCTACAAGAATCTAGCCACAGTTCCACAGTCTTGTTGTTACCTAGAAGGAAGCAGAGAACACTTTGATAATTTAACATGCAATAGACTTATTGTACATTAAAAGGTAAAGAATATTAGTGTGTGTGTGTGTGTGATCATCATCATTATTTTAACACCCACTTTTCTATGTTAGCATGAATCAGATGGAATTTGTGGAGGTATATTTCTTATAGCCAGAGGCCCTTCTTGTCATCAACTTTGTCTCTTACTATAGCCCCAGGTCGACTAGAGCTTTGTGAATGCACTTGGTAGGCAGAAACTGACAGAAGCTTGTCACATGGTCATGTGTGTGTGTTTCCTTGTGTCCACTTTGTGTGGAAGGTGAAAATCAGTGCCACCATTCTTCCACAAAAATATTGTTTGGAAATATGGGCAAATGTTTCCTATTTTAGGACTGGGCTAACCAAAGTTTTGTGATAGGATTTGGTAGAAGGAAACAGAAAGATATATATATATATATATATATATATATAGTCCTTGTTTTTGTATACATTCACTTGCTTTCTTCCAAGGAGTCTAGTGCTTTTAGCTTAGATTTTCTTGGGGCCGGCCAGAGTGGAGCAGTCTTGAGTGTAACTGGCTGAAACTGCAAAGATGATCTGGAACCCGACTGAGGATAGGGAGCTCCGAATGGTCTGTCCTTGTTTTTTCCTGTCCTTTTTTTGTATTGCCTAACTGTTTGGATGTTTTTTGTTGTCGCCTGTTATGTTCTTGTTTGATTTTTTGTTTCCTTTATATATATACACACACACACACACACACACACACACACATGTACAAAGATATCATCATCATCATCATCATTTAATGTCCACTTTCCATGCTGGCATGGGTTGGACGGTTTGACATGGAGCTGGCTAGGCAGAAAACTGCACCACACTTCACTGTTGGTTTTGGCATGGTTTTTATGGCTGGATGCCCTTCCTATCACCAAAAGCACCATTTGAGTGTGGTCGATACCAGTCCTCCCCCGACTGGCTCCTGTGCTGGTGGCATGTAAAAAGCACCATCCAAATGTGGTCGATGCCAGTGCTGCCTGACTGGCTCCCCGTGCCGGTGGACCATAAAAAGCACCCATTGCACTCTCAGGGTGGTTGGCGTTAGGAAGGGCATCCAGCTGTAGAAACCTTGCCAGATCAGATTGGAGCCTGGTACAGCCTACTGGCTTGCCAGTCCCCAGTCAGACTGTCCAACCCATGCCAGTATGGAAAGCAGACATTAAACGATGATGATGATGATGATAAATAAACACTACAAGAGTGATTAGTGCATCTGCTGTATGGCATCTTACAGAATTAAACATTACTTACTATCTAACTTTTGGCCATGCTGGAACGTAGCTAAAGCTTCTTGATACCTCTTCAATTCAAACTGGCAAATCCTATAAGAGCAGAAAAACACAAATATAAAGCTACTATATTCAGAATGTCTTTCCGTTGTCCTAAGGCTAGGAAAAAGCTGCCTCCAGATAGTTATCTCCTAGAATACAAACAGAAAGCCACACAAGGCGCACTACACTAGGATCACATTAGACATGTCACATTTGATACATAACACTAGGCACAACAGACTAGACATAGCACAAGAACCACACTAAAACTATATTACTAGACATACAACACTAAATGTACGCACATTAGGACCTCAATACTTGCACTGTTCGTCATACAGGGAGGCATAGAGGTGACCAATTCAAAATTTAGAAGCGATTTACAGTTCTAGGAAATCGGTTATTGAATATTTTCGTCTGGTGTGTTAGGCCAGACCACATTGTGTCCATCCATCATAAAGTGGATAGTTGTCCCATAGGTTTAAAAGAATGCATATTTTTGTGTGACTTGTGCCTTTACTACACTTTCAGCCATCATAGTACGACAATACAAGGCTGTGTCCATGTGTGTACAGCTACTGAAACAATTTACAAGAATGCATGCATAGACTGAGAAGACTGGCTTTGTGGTGGTGCAGTCTGTTTTTTATGCTGGCACCACAAGACACTGCACATACTGTTATTATACCATTTGTTGTCAGTGAGCCTCTATATGACTGCTTGACCTGTTAGAAACAGCAACAAAATGAAGTCCTAGACATATTCACAATGCCTAAAAATAAAACAGGACGGTTACTATCAGAATGTATTTTGACAAATCTGTTTGATAGTGAGCTAACCAAGATTTAAACAATAACACCACCGTTTGTTGCGAAGAGATAGAAATAAAAAATTGTAACTTACCCTTTTCGTATAAATACTTTCATTGAGTTAGGATTTAACAAAATGGAATTTTCTGAATCTTCAATGGCTTCTACAAAAGAGACAAAAAAATATCATTTATCAATATATATAGTTAGTTAATTCTACATTACTCAGTTAGGGGCATAGGGAGAGTTCCCCAGTTTGTCATAGTACCAGTTTCCTGGCTATTGAACTGGAGCTATGTAGAATGAAGTGTTCTGCTCAAGAACACAATGCATCACCCAGTCCTGGAATTGAAACCAGGATCTTACATTCATGAATCCAACACCCTAACCAGTAAGCCATGCGTCTCCACATATGTACACGTGTGTGTGTGTGTGTGTGTGTGTGTGTGTGTGTGTGTGTGTGTGTGTGTGTGTGTGTGTGTGTGTATTCAGTTTCATATCTGAAGGTAATCCTTAAACAAGGTTGGTTAATGACAAGAATTCTAGTAGGTTTCAAAGTGCTATTATATATACACAAATTTACTCTCATGTATCGATTTCTCTTCAATTTATCTGTAAAGTTGTAAGTAGAAAATGTGCATATGCATGCATGCACACACACACACACACATTCCCTACTTACAAAAACTATACCACATCAAAGTCACACATACACACAAACACTGCATTCTTAAAATAGCAGCAGCACTTGACACAAAGGTTTCTTTGTTTCATTTACTCATGGAATCCACAACCAAAAAACAAAAACAAAAAATGAGAGAAGGAAGTGACCGGGTTTTCAGGTCAATGCCTGATGTAAACAGACTAAAAATACCCCTACAGGATGTTCAGATGATTTATCTTTCTCACTAGTTATTGAATATCCCACCTTAAATTACTCATATTCTTTAAGTCTAGAAACTAAATCTCTTGCTGGTGAATCAGATATCCACTTGCTCGTGCACAGCTGTGCAGAGTTTTATATCGAAATATATATAAGGTCTGATCAAAAACTATTGGAGTTGGTTCTATAAAAAGAAAACTACAACACACATCAATTTGGCATTTAATCCCCTTCGAAACAGTCCCCTTTTGAAGCCACACACTTTTTCCAGCGTCATTTCCATTGATGGAAGCATTCTTGGAACTCCCTTTTTTTGGGGATTGTGAGCAGCTGCCTTGCTGCATTCTCTTATCTTGGAATTCTGTTGGAGGGTCTTCCACTGCAAAGACTGACTGGCTCCCTGTGCCAGTGGCATGTAAAAAGAACTATTTGAATGTGATTGGTGCCAGGCCCGCCTGACTGGCTCCTGTGCCAATGGCATGTAAAAAGCACCCACTACACTCTTGGAGTGGTTGGCATTAGGAAGGGTGTCCAGCTGAAGAAACTTTGCCAAATCATATTGGAGCCTAGTGCAGCTGCTGGCTTTCCAGGTCTTAGTCAAACCGTCCAACCCATGCCAGCATGGAAAACGGACGTTAAACGATGATGATGATGATGAAAAGGGTCAATATATAACACTATGCATAACTAGTGTGGCAGTGTGATTAAGAAGCTTGTTTCCCAACCACATGGTTTCAGGTTCAGTCCCCACTGTGTGGCACCTTGGGCAAATGTCTTCCACTATAACCTCAAACCGATCAAAGACTTGTGAGTGGTTTCAGTAAATGGAAACTGAAAGAAGCCTGTTATGTGAATGTGTGTATGTATATTGGCATTAGGAAGGGCATCCAGCCATAGAAAACATGCCAAATCAGATTTAAACCTGGTGCAGCCCTCCAGCTTAGCAGTTTCAGTCAAACCAGCTAACCCTTGCCAGCATGGAAAGTAGATGCTAAATGATGATGATGATGATGATATACATGTGTGTGTATTAATGTGAATATCTATGTCTCCTCATCTTGATATTGCTGGATAATTGAAAATGAATGCCTTTCTCACACAAGCATTGTCATTCATTTTGTAATATTCTGCAAAAAGATGCCTGGCCAAGAGGGGCCGGGGGTGGGATATGACCTTACGTAGAAAGAGGTTGGCAACAGAAAGAGCATCTTCCTGTAGAACATATACACCTCAATAAACTGTGTATTATTGTCTCCTTGCACTCAAAGTTATACACAGACACACAGCATATATATATATATATATATATATATATATATATATAAATAAATGGCACAACTCTTTCAGTTTTAATCCACCAGATTGACTCACACTGGTGACCAAAGACACTTGTGCAAGATGCCATGAAGAGGGATTGAACCAGAAACCATGTGAGAAAAAAAAAACAGCTGAGGGGAAAATACTCAGGGTATTTGTACAACATACAAGTATGACGGGATTTCACACGTAATATTGTGAATTAAGTTACCTCCAATAAGACCAGATCCAATCTACAAATTTTCGCTCAACTGAATAGAGTTATTTCCCTTGTCTTTCAAAAAAAATTTTTTTAAACATCTACCTCTAACTCATCTAGGGAGAATTTTGCAACATTTCCTTCAAAAATTGCAGTTGATTGAAGCTTTCCACCTCATTATATGTCACACATGCAACACCCTGCCATATTTTTGGACTAAGAATGCAGAATAGTTTCTCCTTAGGTATTTTCTTCTCGGTCATGTATTATTGCCAAACACATTCCATGATTCTGATCCAAGTGGATTTTAGTGGCTAATCAGCACTGAGGTCATGTCATGTCATCTTGGACCCCTTTTTATTTTCCATCTATAATATGTATAAGAGATTTTGTGGGAGCAACTGCTTCACAGCTGGAAGTCTTTCATATTCTAGAAAAAAAAAAGACCAATCCTGGACAGTGGACTGGAGGAACTGTAAAAATGCTGGACAGGATGCCTTGTGGTATTAGTTCTGGCACTTTGTGTTTCAAGTTCAAATCTCACCATAGCTAATTGTTTGCTTTAATCACCCAGCACCTTGGGTGCATTTAAGCAGTCTACTGTTACAAGCACTTGAGGTAGACTTCCAGTACAAGGATAGTCCTCTTTCTCCTACCTACTAGTCAAGGAGGCCCTACACAAAGACATGGCTACTGCCTTCCCTCCTGACTAGAAGATGAAAAAATAAAAAAACTAAAAAAAAACTTAATGATCAATCTACATCCAGAAAGGCAGGGGAGACAATCACAAAATTTTAATTAAAATAAGTTGGCGATTCAGAGAAGGTCGAGTCTGAACTTGGCAGTACAGTAAACAACTGTGGTTATGCTTCAGTTTTATTACATCTCTTCAGCTGTACTGCCAGACAGAAAGGACTTGTGAGAGATAGATATAGATGAGATAGATATAGATGAGTCGTGTGATAATTTAAACAGGTGAAGGTTGGCTACAGGAAGGACACCCAGCTGTAGAAAAAGGAAATCTGCCTCAACAAATTCCATCTGCAAGCATGCTCATGTAGTCCCTGTTGAGTTTGTTGTCTCAATGCTATAAGAAAAAAAATAAAACACCCATGTCTACAGCTTCCACCCAAATCACAGGACAGAAAAAAGCAGCCAATCTTCCTCACATTACAACCTATTGCTTTTAAGAAAATACACATTGTTGATCGATTATAACTGACTAAAAAAAGATGGTCGTGACTGGAACATCCCTGATCATAGGGTTGCTCAATTAAGGTTATGTGAGGTTATTAGTCGTACATAAATATATTGATTAATGTAAGAGAGAGAGAGAGAGAGAGAGAGTGGGAGGGGGGAATGCTTATGAATACTTACTTTCATATTCGTTTAATTTGAAGTAAGCATGGGCCCTGTTGGTGAAATATTCACTTTTGGTTTTATTGGCAGCAATTGCTTTTGTGAAGAGCTGAAAATATATATCAAAAGATAATTACTGTATATGTCAGTGTATAAAGACATATTGTTAGTTAACAAAGCAGGGGTTAGCTTACCTTCAACCAAGTTAGCAACGTACCATACGCCATAGGGTTGAAGATTCACATTTTTTACATGGAGTAAAAAAAAAAAAACAAATAACCCCCTCTCTATTTAGGGGAGATTTTTTAGAGTTAAAAGGCCATCTTGACATATAAACTATTTTGTTTACAAATAACGAACATTGATAATTACTAGGCACACCCTGACACTCACCTCTAAACCTCACTAATGTACTCTGACCGTCATTACATCCTATACAATGTACCCTTAACCCTTTAGCATTTAAACTGAGCATATCCAGTCAAAATATTCTACCTGTTTTATGTTCTGACCAGATCTGGCTTATCATACCAACCCTACAATAACAACTGGTACTTAATTTATCGACCCCAAAAGGATAAAGGCAAAGTTGACCTTGGCGGAATTTGAACTCAGAACGTAAAGACAGACAAAATACCGCAAAGCATTTTGCCTGGCATGCTAACGATTCTGCTAATGATTCTGCTAATGATTCTGCTAATGATTCTGCTAATGATTCTGCCAGCTTGCCGCCTTAAAGCAACAAAATAATGCTTAATTAATTCAAAACGATATGAATTAATAAGTATTACATTTGACAGAATAATATGAATGCTAAAGGGTTAAATAAGATGGAGAAAAAAAGGAAAAGAAAAAGATGAAATAAAAGTCATAAAATGGAACTTACATCAACTGCACTTTGATAATTCTCATTGACAAATTCAGCATTGGCTTGCCTGAAAGAATAACAACAGATATCACACAGATATCACACAGATATCACACATATATCACACAGATATCACACAGATATCACACAGATATCACACATATATCACACAGATATCACACAGATATCACACATATATCACACAGATATCACACAGATATCACACAGATATCACACAGATATCACACAGATATCACACATATATCACACAGATATCACACAGATATCACACAGATATCACACAGATATCACACAGATATCACACATATATCACACAGATATCACACAGATATCACACAGATATCACACAGATATCACACAGATATATATATATAAATATCTATACACACACATATCTTTATCAAAATCATTTAATGTCCCTTTTTCACACTAACATGGGTAGGTTATATCATCATCATCCTCATCGACTGAAAAAATGATACAATGACCTAACTAAGAATATTAATTCCGATTCTTTAATCCAAAAAATTTGGAATTGTGTAAATGTATGAATTTTAAACACACACACAGAGAGAAAATCTGCCTTTTATAGATAAGATACTGCTATCCACTCCAATGGCTGGTCCCTCAATTGGTTCAATATTTGAAAGACTCTCCTTCTCCCAATCATTCTCCACATTTAACAACTTTTCATGATGGCATCTCCACACATCTTTCTTCTCCGAATCACTAAGTGCAAGCATACCATCATCCATTCACACACATTTCTCACCTACCACATCTCTATTCTCTCTGATACACTGCTTTGCAATCCTGAACACCTCATACTTCTGATCCTCATGTTACCATAGAAGCTCCCAAACAGAGGGCAAGCAGCAATTGCAGGGTTACTGGCCAGTACCTGAATTAGATAAGCTTAGTTTAGACTACCTTTTCTTGGTCTTTCCTGATTGACTGGGAGAGCAATGCTGTCCCTTGGACTGCACAGATACTGCTAAAGCTATCCCCCATCTTAGTTTGGAAAAGAAATTTAGAAATTATTTCAAATGGTTTAGGAAATATTCCACTGTACAGAACTGGTGAGTCTCCTCGGGTTTTCTACACTAAAATATTATTCTCTTGGATTTGTTCTGACAAGGACAGGTGTATCTATATTGCTGTCTAGTTCTAGAAAGCTGGTGACTCTCTATAGGGGTCAACGACTATCATACATATTCCTTTATTTGTTTCCGTCATTTGACTGCGACGATTCTGGAGCACCTACTTAAGCCTAGTACTTATCCCATCGGCCTTTTGCCGAACCGCTACGTTACGGGGACGTAAACACACCAAACACCGTTTGCCAAGCGGTGATGGGGGGGGGGACAAACACGACACACACATATATATTTGACAGACTTCTTTCAGTTTCTGTCTACCAAATCTACTAACAAAGCTTTGTTTAGTCCGACGCTATATATGACACTTGCTCAAGGTACTATGTAGTGAGACTGAACGGAGGACTATGTGGTTGGGAGACAAGCTTCTTACCACACAGCCACACACACAAATATACACGATATATACATACATAAATACACACAACTGACTCTCCTTATATATATATATATATATATATATATATATATATATATATATA
>NC_068993.1:56268394-56269316 GCF_001194135.2 Octopus bimaculoides
TATATATATATATATATATATATATATATATATATATATATAGAGAGAGAGAGAGAGAGAGAGAGAGAGAGCGATACACAATCACATAAAAATATATAAACACACAGATATATAAATATATGCCGTTTAAAAATAAAACATAGTGGTGATGTTTCGGTATGAGCCCTAAATATCGGCCTTTTCCGTAAAAAGTGTCTGTTTGTATAAATATATATGTAACATGCTTGTAGAAAACGCGCATGCATATATACACACACGTCTGTACATACATACATAGATATATATGTATATATACATACATATGTATACACACACCGTTTTGAAAAGGTTAAAGGGGTGCTTAGGGGGCGAGAGAGTTGAAATGGATGTTAAGTTGTGAAAAGCACAAATAAAACGATATCGTAGCTGAAAGTTAAAACAAATGATAGTAAAGTGCATGGATAGATATATAAACATATACAGATAAATATATACGATATATATACATATATAAATATATTATAAAGTGAGACATACGAAAACAAGGAATCACAATTGTCCATGTTGCTAGCAACGAAGCAGAGGAATTCTGGGAAATCTTCTGGAAACTTCCTTAGGATGGCAAAAGTTATCTCCCTTTCTCTACGATGGCGCTCGGCTTTTATTTATTTATTAGTTTTTTTTGTGGTCTTTGTTCTGCTTCTTTATCTCATTGTTGTTGTTGGCACTCCGTCGCTTACGACGTCGAGGGTTCCAGTTGATCCGATCAACGGAACAGCCTGCTCGTGAAATTAACGTGCAAGTGGCTGAGCACTCCACAGACACGTGTACCCTTAACGTAGTTCTCGGGGATATTCAGCGTGACACAGAGTGTGACAAGGCTGACCCTTTGAATTACAAAGTACAACAGAAACAGGAAGTAAGAGAAAATTGTGGTGGAAGA
>NC_068993.1:56269472-56271591 GCF_001194135.2 Octopus bimaculoides
AATAAACACTCACAACGCCCGGGAATCGAAATCGCGATCCTATGACCGGGAGTCCGCTGCCCTAACCACTGGGCCATTGCGCCGCCACTTTATCTCATTAATTGTTATAAGAAAATGTTATTAGTTGAGCAATGTTTTTCAACCTTAAAAATTGCTTGATTTTTAACCTTGCTTTTATACCATTATAACCTTATTTTCAAACATTTTTAACCTTATTTTTTAAAACTTTATTGACAGAGTGTAACTTTATTACTAATATTCCTTTCTATTATAGGCACAAGGTCTGAAATTTTGTTGGGTGGTGGTGTACAGTCAAATACATTGATCCTGGTATTTGTTTCATTGAACCTGAAAGGATGGAAAGCAAAGTCGACCTCGGTGGAATTTGAACTCAGAACGTAACAACGTAACACCGGGTGAAATACCGCTCAGCATTTTGCCTGGCATGCTAACGATTCTGCCGATTATAAATTTTGGCACCCAGGCCAAATTCCTAACGCCCCTTCCTCGCTCACCACCATAAACATTGACCATTTTCTACAGCAAATTCAAAACGACTATATTTCATATATGGACTTAACCTAATAAACCCATTATTTGGGTTTTTTTTAACATCCATCACCCCTTTTGATCACCCCATTATCACCCGACATTTCTTCAGTGCGCCCCTGTAATTGAAAATCCAGAAAGTCTAAGCGATAAAATTATTCATTGGGGAGTATATGAACACACACACGCACACGCGCGCGCGCGGTAGGCCCAGGGCTGTAGTAGAAAACACTTTCCTAAGGTACCGCGAAGTGAGACTGAACCAAAGACCACATGGTTTGAAAAGAGCTTCTTGGAAGACGTGATTAAATGAATACATATTCACCCCTCGTATCTCCTGATTTTATGTTAATATTTATGCATGTATGGTCGAGTGGTTAAGGTATTCGGCTCGCGATCGTAAGGTCATCACTTCGAATCCCGGTGACACGTTGTGTCCAGGAGCAAGACACTTTATTTCATGTTGCTCCAGTCCACTCTACTGGCAAAAATAAGTAGTACGTGTATGTTGAGGGGCCAGCCCTGTATCACGCTGAATCTCTCCGAGAACTACGTTAAGGGTACACGTGTCTGTGGAGTGCTCAACCACTTGCACTTTAATTTCACGAGCAGGCTGTTCCGTTGACCGGATCAACTGGAACACTCGTCGTCGCAACCGACGGAGTGCCAGAATGTATGTATGTATAGCGGAGTGGGGATGATATTTGTTAAGAGAACCCCTGTTCGATGACTGATTCTCGTGAAGATCTTATGATCAAAGCGTTTCTGCCACCAACAACCTGTTTTTACATTCATATAATCTACCCAATGTGTCCATTCAGTTTTAAGACGGCAGGGTGTGTTTCGAGAGGAATTTCGGTGACATCGTTCGAAGGTTGTTGACACATTTTGAACATGATCAGCTGTATGTGAATGTATGCAATCAAACCTACTAATACTCTTATAGAGCCCCAAAATGGGAAACCTGATAGATAAAAGATACCTAAAAAATAGTAAATGTCAGGAAAAAACCCTTAAAAAACAACTCTCAAAGGCAAAATTCACATCAGAGAATGAAACAGAATTCTCCGTAAAAGAATGTGGAGACAGCAGATGTGGAATAATCTACAACAACGATAACTTCAAAAATATAGACAGGGACACCCACATAAAATTCAAGAGTGGATTCTCGTTTAACGTAAATGAAAATATGAACTGCAAGACACAAAACCTCATATTACTGCATTACTTGCCCCAAATGTAAGGAGAATTATATTGACGAAACGCGCAAGAATCCACAGGCAGCAAATATGACAAGAGGAACTACGGAAAATTCCACTGAGCAAACATTTGGAAATATGTGGAGAAGGAAAATTCAAGATCTTTCCCTTCTATAAATGCTCAAGAAACGACCCAAACTTCCGAAAGACAATTTCAAAAACATAGCCATATATGGCTCTTTCAAAAACATAGCTATATATGGCTATGATCAAATGGCTAGATCAAAAACAACATCTGGAATTTCAATAAAAAAACTTTGACCACATCCATACAACCATTCTCCACCCCACCTTGCATTAGTAAAAAGAAA
>NC_068993.1:56272339-56273121 GCF_001194135.2 Octopus bimaculoides
TCTCTTTTACGGTCGGTCGACCATGAGCATGGACGTGTGCTAAAGCTGTCTCTACATCTTTCGGACTTACACAAGACAGCTCGCTCACAACTACAGAACAACGTCCCAACAACTATGCTCATACACACAGAAGCTGTAACAACAAGAACTAATGATGTACATATTTACCACCTAAATAAAGTGTTGTTTAAGTTGATAGTCTGGAGTTCAGCGTTCCGTTATATTCTTTAATTTTATAGTAGGAAGTCAGGTATACAATCTAAAGATGTATAACCCACTTTCTACTAAAGTGGTGACCCCGAGGTGATTCGATCACGCAGCCCGCTGAGCTGCAATAACCCACTTACGGACTAAAGTGGTGACCCCCGACGAAGAAA
The DNA here is from genome assembly GCF_001194135.2 of Octopus bimaculoides. NCBI lineage: Eukaryota > Metazoa > Mollusca > Cephalopoda > Octopoda > Octopodidae > Octopus > Octopus bimaculoides. The sequence goes on from NC_068993.1 coordinate 56,272,717, forward strand.
AAACGCAGCATGGACTCTGGACTACCAACTTATAACTGGTGTACTCGACTAAAGAACAAATATGGCCATGGAGACAGTACTACACATTACCAACATCTCCAACCATAGTCAACACGACTCAACAAGCGCGGTTTTTATTCTCGTCTCTGTTAGAGTGGATTTTTCCACTCACGAAAAACAGACAGGAATTACGGCCTGCTTTTTATGTTCTTATATGTCGCATTCACACTCTCACATTACACATACATCTTTTATGCTACACAATAACTCTTGTTATTCATTTCGCACGGTCGTTTTTTCATCTTGGGTTAAGAAAATTTTTCTTCGAGGTTTTCGCTAATGGTCGTACAGAGATTTGTCTGTCGATCGTTCTGTAAAAGCGTACCTCTTCAAATACTCATCACC
>NC_068993.1:56273505-56274064 GCF_001194135.2 Octopus bimaculoides
TTACATCGCGTGATTCCAGTTTCCTGGACAGTTGTCATCACGGTTGTTTTGTCATTGTCATTTCATTTATACGTTGCATGCATGTATTTCACAAGTGTACATTTCATTTCTTTGAATTTTCTTTGTGTGTGTTTGTACCACATCTTGTGGGTGGTTTTTCAGTGGCCATCCTGCCTCAGGCGTTCTAACAGATTTCATTTATCGTGCGTTTCCGCACTGGCGAGGGAGCTCTGTAGTAACGCCGTGCGCATGTGTAGTATTAAACAACCAAACTTTCTCGCTTTAATCTTTCTCTTTTACGGTCGGCCGACCATGAGCATGGACGTGTGCTGTCTCTACATCTTTCGGACTTACACAAGACAGCTCGCTCACAACTACAGAACAACGTCCCAACAACTATGCTCATACACACAGAAGCTGTAACAACAAGAACTAATGATGTACATATTTACCACCTAAATAAAGTGTTGTTTAAGTTGATAGTCTGGAGTTCAGCGTTCCGTTATATTCTTTAATTTTATAGTAGGAAGTCAGGTATACAATCTAAAGATGTATAACC
>NC_068993.1:56274616-56278712 GCF_001194135.2 Octopus bimaculoides
ATTTGTGGGGTATGAGTTGATCTATATATAGCGTTAAGAGGGCTCCAAATGCCTTCAGAATTTTACTCTATCACGTGACCTTATTAGGGGCCGTGATTGGTCAGTTTGCGTTCTGGCGGGCAAGGTTCGAAGAAGTTGCCGATTCGAATAATAATCAGTCACGTGATGACAAGGAATGGGTTCTCTACTACGCTCGCATTTATTTATATTTAAATGAGAAGATTGTATGTAATGGCGATAGTAGTTTGTATCTAATGGCGGGAGGTAGTTTCACTACATATATATATATGTGTGTGTGTGTGTCTGTGTTTGTGTCTGTGTCTGTGTTTGTCCCACTAGCATTGCTTGACAACCGATGCTGGTGTGTTTATGTCTCCGTAACTTAGCGGTTCGGCAAAAAGGGACCGAAAGAATAAGTACTAGGCTTACAAAGAATAAGTCCCGGGGTCGATATGCTCGACTAAAGGCGGTGCTCCAGCATGGCCGCAGTCAAATGACTGAAACAAGTAAAAAAAGAAATATATAAATGCATAACGCTACAACGCATATGTAATATTTTGATGACAGAGACCGGCGACTTGGCGTGTAAAAAAAAGAAAGTAAGAGGGAAGTCGGACTTCTTTAGCATACAATTGGCTCCTTTGTGGTGTTTAAGACATTCCTCCACGGCTACGTCACTGTCGTCATAGCAACTACTGACGCACACAATGTTAGAAACTGAAGGATAAAACGATAGAAAGACTATGAGAGATAGTGGGGTGAAATGAAAAGTGTAAGAAAATAACGTATAGGAGATAATTAGAGAGAGGGGGGGATGAAACCCTTTGGAGAAACTAATATAACGAAAAAAAAAAATAATAAATAAACACGGTTTCAAACGGTGAGTGCGTATTGAAAAGTTTAATTTTAAAAATGAATTGCAAGAAAATAAGGAATAGGATCGTATGGAAAAATTGAGAAATAGGGCGATAAGAAACCAATTTATCAACTTTTTCTGTGACTCCAGTTATTATTACATTAAATACTTTCCTACTAGAGTTTATGGGTGCCACCTTAGCGTGCGGTCTACTCAGCTATTTACAATTTAATGTGATGTTTAACTCTAACCCTAACCATAATCCCAATCCTTTAACCCTACCCCTGATTTTGAACCTAACACTAACCCTAACCTTACGCCTAACTCTAACTCTAATCTTAAACCTAACACTGACGCTATCCCTACCCTAACCTTAATCCTAAATATTTTTATACTAAAGTTTATGTATCACTTTAGCATGCGATCTACCTGGCCATTTATACTTTAGTGTGCACTTTAACCCTAACTATAATCCTAAACCTGCCCCTAACCCTATCCCAAACCCTAACTCTAATCCTAAATACTTTTATACAAAAATTTATAGGTGTCACTTAAACATGCGATCTTCCCGGCCTATTACATTTTAGCACGCGACCAATATTTTTAGACCCAGTCTGCCACTGACCATAACCCAAACTGTAACCCAAAACCTAGTCTAAAACCTAACAAGAACCCTAACTTTAAGCCCAACCCTAAACCTTAACCCTAACCCTAACCCTAATACGTGCACTTTCCCTAAATACTTTTATACAAAAGTTTATGGATTCTACTTTAGCATGTGGCCTACCGGACCATCTACATTTTAGCATGCAGTCTTAGTGACTTTTATAATTTAGCATGCGGTCTACCTGGCCATTTGCTAGCGACGCGTTGTGTCCTTGAGCAAGACACTTTATTTCACGTTGCTCTGGTCCACTCAGCTGGCAAAAATGAATAGTCCTCGTATTTCAAAGGGGCCTGCCTTGTTACATTCTGTGTCACGTCGAATCTCCTTGAGAACTACATTAAGGGTACGTGTGTTTGCGAGGAAAGATTTGCAGAGATATATAGCAACTGGTAGCTGTTGGCTGCACATTCTTCATAATCAATCGATATGTGTCCTGTACTGGATTGCATAGTTCGATTATCGTGCAGGGGTCACCAATTGTAGCGGGTCTGCGCAGTTCGTTTCGTTATGAGGGCACCAGGGCGAGACATAGATAGGCTGGACTCAGAGGTGTAGCAGGTTCTAAAATTGGGGGCAGCGAGCACTTAAAAAAAAAACGGCGCTGTGACGCATACCAAACAATTTTAAACCCATTTCCCTTATAGTTCGCGAAATATTTCATTAGTTAAAATATACGTAATTGTATTCTGCATTCATTAATTTCATCTTTCAGTAACAATGTCAAGTGTGACGTGAAAAAAAATGGAACTCCATGGGATCGTCCAGTGTCGAGTGGTTATGACGTCAGATTTGTTTTGGCTTTTCAGATGTCAGCAGCCACCAACACATCACAGGGGATTGACTAAACGGTTCAATAACACGGGGGAGGTTAGTCAAATAAAGTAATGACTCCAAAAAGTTCTTCCAAGTCCATGCGACTAACAGAAAAGAGTGAGTGATAGATAGAGGGAGAAAGAGAGAAAGAGAGAGAGAGAAGGAAATGGAGGGAGGGAGAGATTTGACTTTTATTGCACAAGTGAACTAAAGAGTTAGACAAATGAATTGTTGAAAAGATGCCAGTCTCTCCCCAAATTAGCTACGTCACTGACCGTTCGATTGTTGTGCACGCCGAGCACTTGACTTATTATTCTCTCAATTGACACATATCGTTCTTTCAGTAGATGTTGCAAGCTTTAATGTTTTGATAAAAGAGTGGCTGATATATTTCTCCTTTTAAAACATCTTGTTTCATATCCAGTGTAATCTTTTTCGGTTCCTTTTCGCCCTGCAGCCTTCAGTTCCGCTTGATGACACACACACAAACACACAGAGAATAATTCGAGTGAAAAGCTCGTAATGTACATATAGGAGCTTTTAGTGTTGTGTGGCCATCGCTCTAGTAGTTTTCTCTGTATCAAATGTCAATGTACAGCGTTTATATCAAAATACAGCCTTGAGACTCTTGGTTATACTCGGTCGAACGCCTGTGATCGTGCATACAACTGGGATGTAAATCCGTCTTTACTTCGGTATGTACCTATGTGTTCTTCTAATGTTGTCTTGTACATGATAGCGATTTCATTGACCCGACCTTGACGCTTTACTATTTAAGTACCCGATTCGCTTGAATCCTGAACTTTATATATATATATACATACATACATATATATATATATATATATATATATAATAGAAATATGTTACAAAAACAAAATAGAAACTACATGTGGAAATGTAAGGGGAAAGTAAGAAGAAAAATAAGCGAAAATGCACATTGGAAATCAAAAAAAGTAAAGGTTCTTTATGAAAAGTAACGATAGATATATATACAAGTAAATGAACTGAGGTAGGAATAAAAGTAATAAACGTTATTATTGTGAATTGTTAAAGGGATTCAAAAGCATACCGGTTTCGTAATGTTACTAATATGTATATATATATAGATAACTAATATATATATATATATAGTCCAAAGAATGGACTAAACGGAACAGGAGGATACATGTGAGCTGAAAGAGTCGCTGAAGAGGTCACAGATGAGTGACTAAAGATTTCCAGACAATGGTCATAAGGCAAAATAAAAACAATATATATATAAACGATGTATCACAAATGGACATGTAGGATGCAGAAACGTATGTCGTGATACATAAATTAGGCCTATAAATTTCCATCCCCAAGTCATTATATATATATAATGATCCCACAAAAAACACATACTGCCTACAGCGGTCCCAAAAGTGGTGCCCCTTTAAAAGTGCCGTCCGAGACGGACCGCCCCTACTATTTCTAAAGGGGAACCACTATAATAAAAAAATATAACTATATGAGTGTACGCCACACCGATCGACTTTGTTTCCTCATAGCTTTCTGAAAAATTATATATGTGTGTTTGTGTGAGTGTGCTTGTCCCACCTCACCAACATCGCTTGACAACCGATGGTGGTGTGTTTACGTCCCCGTAACCTAGCCGTTCGGCAAAAGAGACCGATAGAATAAGTACTAGGCTTCCAAAGAATAAGTCCTGGGGTCGATTTGCTCGTCTAAAGGCGGTGCTCCAGCATGGCCGCAGTCAAATGACTGAAACAAGTAAA
>NC_068993.1:56279240-56285299 GCF_001194135.2 Octopus bimaculoides
ATATATACACATATATAAACACGGCGTTTTCCGAGAAAATTTATATAGATATATATATATATATATAACACTATGACACAACAGTAAAACGGAGAAACCTGAATTCATTCATACGTATCTCTCAATCACACTCTCTCTCACACACACACGCGCGCATGCACATACATTAACAGTTATATTCATGTCATGTATAAAACGCAATTTAACATTAAACTCAAAGATTACCTCATACTTTTTAGTAGAGTGAATATTTAACTAACTTTTATAAGGAGAGAGTCGACTGGCTTCGAAGTTTTAGCCGAAACTACGAAGTCATCTGTGTTAAAGTTTTTTTAATACAATCTCATCCTCTCACTTTCTTTCTCCTCCATATATATATATATCTGCTGATTGATCAGAGGCGACACTGATATAATCACTATAAAGTGGTCGAATATTTGTTTTTTTTATACAGGAAGAGAGAGAAACTAACAAAGACTGGTTATAATAATAATAATAATGAGAAGGAGGAGGATCATGATGATGATGATGATGGTGAACAAATAACGCACTTCCTCCGTCGTTGTTTCCGAAACTGAAGCTGTGAATAGAAGAATTGATTCAACCATACAAACTGCAGCAATTGCTAAGGACGCCAGAGCTGACCTCCACGTCACTACCATCACCGCCACAAGCACCACCACCACCACCACCACCATCAGTGACGTTACAGTTCACCTCTACATCGCTGACACCGCTGATACCACTTCTACGCCGACGACCTTGAGGTTTGTTTGTTTTTTGTTTTTCGTCTTCCTCCCTGCTCTATTTCATCTATCCCACTGATTTACACCGAAAGCCGTTTATTACTATCACCGATAACGTTATGAACCGATTATTTGCTATCAAAATTAGTGGGACCCTAACTCTATTTGCATAATGTAATATTAAGCAGTTAATACCGAAAGTCTTCGTTCCAAACTGATCACAGTAAGCGGCTTCCACTCTATATAATATACATATCTATCTGTTAATGTCCAATCTGTCTATCTATCTATCTATCTATCTATCTATCTATCTATCAATGTTGTTCCCTCCAATGTCCAATCTGTCTATCTATCTATCTATGTTGTTCCCTCCGTTGTTGTTTAGTCCTAGGGCATCCCCTGACTAAGCAAACCTATGATCATCAAAGACCTTACAAGAGTGACCAGGTCATGTTTCTTTTAGGGTATTGTCTTTTTGTGAACAACTAGTATACTTCTACCTTTTCAAGAGATCTTAGGCTGTAATTTGAGAAAGATTTGGCTGCTATTTCTGCTTCATTCTATCTTTGTCTCTCATGTATGTTGGCCGCTGTTCGCCAATATTTCATCTGGGGAGCTTATTTATCTGCATCATCGATTAAAGAGGATAGCAAATATGATATTTACTAGAGAGCCCGTCACTACAAAAATAAATATTGAATCGCTGAAACCATAATTCTATATTATAAAGTGGTGAGTTATGTATATATATATATGTATAAGAAACAGCGAAGTGTTTTATATACTTTGTCGTTGAAAACAGTCATTCATATATTCAATGAGTTTCGTAATATATATGATGACACCATAATACTTTTTTGGATAGTTCCATTGGACCTGTCTTGGCTATTCGCGATCCATCAAGAGTGCCTGTACGTCTCTCGACCGATTACAAATAGTATCTATATCACACACCACCGTAAGTGATATTCTGATTTTCCTGCACTCAAATATAGGATGATCACGACTGGATTGCCTTTGATCAGGACTGGCCAGCGCATAAACAGCTTTGATATCCACACTATTGTTTGTCCATTTCTTTCCCCACCCTCTCTCTGTATCTATCTATCTATCTATCTATCTATTGATTTGTCGATCTATCTATCTTTCGACCGATTGATCTATTAAACGATCGGTTTGTCCATCTAACTTTTTATCTGTCAGTATTTCTCTCGGTTCTGTTCGTCTCTCCCTTTCTATTTATCTCACTCTCCATTATGTCCGTCACAGTTTACATGTCCCTATTCTATTGTTATGTCCATTTGTTTCTAATCTGTTTTTTTTTTGTTTAACCCGGGGGTCAGTTCTTATAGAACAGTCCTGTGCTACATACACGTAGGTAGTCGGCCGGTCTATGAAGCAAGACCTACAGACCCATCTTCTCAGTCATACCATATCTCTGCCAAACCGAGGACCACGTGCTAACTCCGACATGCCTTGAGGAATCGTATGAGACGCAGTGTGACTCTCTGCGACACCATACTACACTCTCTCTATTGTCAAGTCTATTTCTGTTCGTTCGTTGAATCCCTGTTGTGACTACAATGGAAACCGGGCGTAGGGGACCCAGACTATGACAATTCCTCTACTTGTTTGTGGTGTGCATCCTAGTACAATGTTTGGCACCATTGAAACTATTAATGTTGCAGCAATTTTAGTGTGTGTGTGTGGTTGTTTGTCCTGGCTAATTGGGAAAGATTGTGGTTTTAGTTCCGTAGTAAAATACCGAAATCATTCGTATTGTTTAACTTTCATTTTCTGATATGAAAAAGTTAATGCTTTTAGAATTACTGAGGTTTAGTTTATTTTTCTCTTTCGTTTTCTCACAATGCTTTCATTCCAAATGACCAGATACAGAAATATAATCGGAAAATTAAACGTTTGCTTACGGAACGATGACATTTTCATCCTCAAAATTATTAAAGACAACATATTTAAAAATTCTACGGAAACGTTCTACTTTTTGTCCCAGGATGACTTCAACCCAAAAGATGGACCAGGTACAGAAATATAAATGTATAAATGTAAAAGAATATTTGTAATTACATTTTTAGCATTAAAAGAAAAAAAGAAAGAAAAAAAAACCCAGAAAATTAAAACTGCTTTACACTTCTTCTGAAAGTAAAAAGTACAAAACTAACCAATGCTTTCATGTGCCGGTCTGCACATCACCCTCATTATGTTGTTCGTGTATTCTGTGATACGGGTCTGTGGAGTTTTGTGGGTGTTGCATATGTTTGTGTCAGTGTGAAACTCATTTTCCGTGAAGCGACTGAGAAGTGGAAGATTCTTACGACAGCAAACTATGCCCTCATATGTTCAAGGAGTCTAACACTTTTAGTACTTTTGTTGGGCGGAATTCTGGTTTAAGCACACTATTATAACCCCTCGTAATTTTTTTAAATTTTGGGGGGATTTTCAGAACATTTTTGTTGACCAGCTGACAAGTGGTTGACAACCAGCGTACTACTATCGAATGATCGCCAATTTGTGTTCTACACGGAATTTATACGATTATGTGAAATTTTTTTTTAAGTGTTTGATTTAAGGGAGATTTAGCTATTGTTTTTAGAACACCCCATGACCACCTTGTATGGCCGGTTACGTGGTGTGCTTCGATCCAGAATCCATAACTATCCTCCTGTATTTTCATTTACCCAGTATTCACCACCCGTAGAGTAGTGGAAGGATGTGAGCGTAATGTCATTTTGGTTTGACGTTGTCTGCGTTTTGTGTGGTTAGTGGGGTGGAAAAGTCTTATAGGTATAGGCCGAAAACAAGTAGGTGGTAGGGTGGATCCTGTGGCAGTTTCATTCAGGGTATTGCGAGGTCTAGAGACGTCATTCTTGTACTCTACATTGGCTTCGCGATATTAGTTGTTGCGGTGGTGCGTGGCTTAGTGGCTAGGGTGTTAGGTTCACGATCGTAAGATCAGTGGCGGCCCGTAGGTAAGATTAGTGGGAGCGCTGCTTCAGAAAATTTTTAGCCGTTGTTTTAATATTGTGTAAAAAGAAAATTTATACATACACTTTTGCTGAACCGCTAAGTTACGGGGACATAAACACACCAATACCGGTTGTCAAGGGATGGTATTGGACACACACACACACACGATGCTAGTGTCCCTTGACTGGTTCCCATGCCGGTGGCACGTAAAAAGCACTATCCGAATGTGGCCGATGCCAGTACACTCTGACTGGCTCCCGTGCTGGTGGCACATAAAAAGCATTACCTGAATGTGATCGATGCCAGCGCTGCATGACTGGCTCCCTGTGCCGGTGGCACGTAAAAAGCACCCACTACACTCTCAGAATGGTTGGCGTTAGGAAGGGCAGCCATCTATAGAAACAGTCAGATCAGATTGAAGCCTGGTGCAGCACCTGGCTCTTCACACCTCAGTCAAACCATCCAACCCATGCCAGCATGGAAAACGGACGTATATATGACGGGCTTGTTTCGGTTTCCGCCTACCAAATCCACTCACAAAGTTCTGGTCGCCCCAAGGCTATAGCAGAAGACCCTTGCCCTAGGTGCCACGCAGTGGGACTGAACCTGGAATCATGTGGTTGGGAAGCAAACTTCTTACCACACAGCCATATCTATCTTTATGTTCTGAGTTCGAATTTCGCCGTGGTCGACTTTGCTTTCCACCCTTTGGGAGGTCAATAAAATAAGTACCAGTTGAGTACTTGGTGGTGGTGGTGGTGGGGTGCGGTCAATGTAATCGACTATCACCTCACCACCACAAATTTCAGGCCTTGTGCCTATAGTAGAAAGGATATTAAATAGTCTTACTCTTTTACTTGTTTCAGTCATTTGACTGTGGCCATGCTGGAGCACCGCCTTTAGTCGAGCAAATCGACCCCAGGACTCATTCTTTGGATGCCTAGTACTTATTCTATCGGTCTCTTTTGCCGAACTGCTAAGTTATGGGGACGTAAACACACCACCATCAGTTGTCAAGCGATGTTGGGGGGGGACAAACACAGACACAGACACACACACACATATATATATATATATATATATATATACACGTACATATATACGACAGGCTTCTTCCAGTTTCTGTCTACCAAATCCACTCACAAGGCTTTGGTCGGCCCGAGGCTATAGTAAAAGACACTTGCCCAAGATGCCATGCAGTGGGAATGAACCCGGAACCATGTGGCTGGTAAGCAAGCTACTTACCACACAGCCACTCCTCCAGCTAAACTATTTTCTTAATTCAGTATGAAAATGTTTTTTTATTTTCCAAAATGACCAGCAACTGTTTTTTATATCTGTCCAGTTGAATGAATGCCATCTGCTCGTTTCATTTTAAATACTGTTCTTATTCTTTTATTCTTTTTCCTTTATTAAACTATTTTCCTTGTATATTGCAATAAATAAGTAAATACCAGTAAGAAAAAAAAAAAAGAAAAAAAAAAGCAAGTGTTACAATCAATAGTCTCTCTTTTCTACTCAATACAATAAACATTTTATTCACTACACTGGTCCTGTTATTTGACACAATCATAAAGTATATTGAATATATATGCCTTAGTGTGTATGTGAGAATGAGTGTGTTTGCACGCATGCGTGTACGCATGTGTGTACGTGTATGAACATTTATCCCTACTACAATAAATACAATGTTTCAGATTATTTGATTAAACAAAACTCAAAGCTCTCTGGCTGTGTGCTAAGTAGCTTGCTTACCAACCACATGGATCCGGATTCAGTCCCACTGCGTGGCACCTTGGGCAAAACCTTGTAAATGGATTCAGTTGACGGAAACTGAAAGAAGCCTGTTGTCTGGTATGTGATGTGTGTCTGTGTGTATTTGTCTCCCACCACTGCTTGACAACCAGTGTTGATGTGTTTACATACCCATAACTTAGAAGTTCAGCAAAAGAGACCAATAGAATAAGGACCAGGCTTAACAAAAATTGAGCACTGGGGTCGATTCATTCAACTAAAGATAAAAGTTGTTCGAGGTGGTGCTCCAGCGTGGCCACAGTCCTGTTGTTTGACACCATCACAAAGTATTTTGTATATATCAATGCCCCAGTGTGTGTGTGTGTGAGAGAGTGAGTGTTCGCATGTGTGCGTGTACATGTGTGTGTATACTATTTACTCTTTTATTTGTTTCGGTCATGTGACTGCGGCCATGCTGGAGCACCGCCTTGAGTCGAGCAAATCGACCCCAGGACTTATTCTATCGGTCTCTTTTGCCGAACCGCTAAGTTACGGGGACGCAAACACACCAGCATCGGTTGTCAAGCGATAATG
>NC_068993.1:56285430-56287797 GCF_001194135.2 Octopus bimaculoides
CATACATATATATGACGGGCTTCTTTCAGTTTCCGTCTACCAAATCCACTAACAAGGCCTTGGTCGGCCCGAGGCTATAGTAGAAGACACTTGCCCAAGATGCCACACAGTGGGACTGAACCCGGAACCATGTGGTTGGTAAGCAAGCTACTTACCACACAGCCACTCCTGCGCCGATATTTTCAGAATGAGATGGCAGTGTAGGTGTGAGAGGCTGGATCTGGTCAGTCTGAAGATAAAACAAGTAGAACATGGGCTAAATGTGGCCAATTTAAATGCTAAAGGGTTAATTGGCAAAATACAACCATCCGTAAATCTAACAGTATGTACAGACGTTGATATTTGTTTATTCCTGTTACATTCTACAGGTCCTAATCATGCCTGACAGCCATGATAATTGCCAGGAACTATTGAAGAAGATCCAAGATGAGTGCAAAAACAAAGGCCTTCCTGATTTCATGAAAAGGGAGTTCACCATGTTGCCGGCAACTACTGCGCAAAACAGTTCCAATATTCCCAAGATACGACTACTGCAATGGAATGTTCTAGCACAAGGTAAATTTCTCCAAATAAAAATTCTCTATTAGCTTCTGTCTCTTTTGTGCGTCTGTTTCACTAGGCTGTAAGGACATCATTGCCAGCTTCTTTCCGATAGTTTGATAATTTTAGGCTGGTTGTTATTGATGTTTAGCTCCAGGTCAAGACCTGACCCAACACCCCTTTCATTGAAAGCGTTCCAGCTATGTTATTATCTTCTTCTGGTTCTGATCTAACAAGCCTCCATGATTGTATATATGAGTATGTATGTTGAAATATGTATATACATATATAAGGAGGTGTCTTGTGTATATATATATGTATGTATATACATACATACATACATACATATATACAAGATAAGGCATAAATAATGGTCATTATATATTTGTTTATTGTAGTAAATTATGTAGATTTTCACTAAATTAAAGAATATTCTTTTCTCCTCTACGCGCAAGGCCTGAAATTTTGGGGGAGGGGGGGCAGTCAATTAGATTGACCCTAGTACGCAACTGTTACTTAATTTATCGACCCCGAAAGGATAAAAGGCAAAGTTGACCTTGGTAGAATTTGAACTCAGAACGTAAAGACAGATGAAATACTGCTAAGCGTTTCACCCGGCATGCTAACATTTCTGCCAGCTCGCCCCATCTTAGTAATCTGAACAATATTGTTAGCCTGGTGTACTAAGAGAGAACTTATAAAGTATTTTGCCTGGATTAATAATGACTCTGTATTGTATATACAGATAGACAGACAGGCATATAGACTCGGACAGATAGCTAAGAAAGATTGAACTGTTTTCACTGTTGCATAATTCTGTAATCCAGTTATTTTTCTCTCTTTCAGCATTGTCAGTAGGAACAGACAATTTCATCTTGTGTCCTATGAGTGCACTTTCTTGGGATACAAGAAAACTTCGAATCCTAGAAGGTATTCTAAACAACAATCCAGATGTTATCTGTTTAGAAGAAGTCGATCACTTTGACTATTTATCCTCACATTTGACATCTGTTGGGTATTCTGGAATTTTTCAGCCTAAACCAGATTCTCCTTGTCTGTATTTAAGCAACTCTATGGGACCTGATGGTTGTGCCTTATTTTACCGAAAAGATTACTTAAAACTGTTGGATTTCCAGAAAATTGGTCTTAAAAGCGAAGATGGGAAGCTGATGAACCAAGTAGCCATTCACTGCTTGTTGAAGATTATTTCTGGTGCTGAAGACGGCAAAGACAAATTCTCTGTAATTGTCACTCATTTGAAAGCAAAAGATGGCTTTGAGAAACTACGTTACGAAGAGGGTAATTTCATCTTGGACTATATCCATAAGAATGCCAAATCATGGCCAGTTATTGTCTGTGGAGACTTCAATGCAGATCCCATGGAGGAAGTCTACAAATCTTTCTCAAAGAGTGATCTTAAACTGTTTAGTGCCTACACAAAATTGTCAGACGAAGGCAGTGAACCATCATATACAACGTGGAAAGTGCGTGATTCTCCAACAGGACCAGTAGAAATTTGTCGGACTATTGACTACATATGGTGCAGTCAAAAGTCTTTAGAAATTCTTTCACTGCTCGATCTCCCCAAAGATGAAGACGTTGGACAAAACCGTCTACCTTCACATTCCTACCCATCTGATCATCTTTCTTTAGTTTGTGACTTCCAATTAATCTAACATCTTCATTGAGTTGTCATTGCCTTCTTCTTTTTCTTCTTCTTCCTTAACATTTCTCCTTCTTCATTGCCTCTTCTGCCTCATCTTCATCATTAATATGTTTTCATTTGCTTTTCTATTCCTCATCTTCTTTCCTACTCCCCCCCCCCCC
>NC_068993.1:56287843-56300415 GCF_001194135.2 Octopus bimaculoides
CCCACTTTCTCCTTCCTTCTTTTTTTCTCTCCTTTATTTTGCCTTTTTCATCTTCTTTTATGAATCTCACCAACTCCCATTTCTGCAAATGTGATATACATATATTTTACAAGAAACAAAATTTTAACAACACAAAATTACACAGAATTAATTTAAACAATTAAAATCACTGACACACAAAAAAAAAATCAAAGTAACATAAAAAAAAAAAAATGAAAAAAATACTCACCTAAACTCTCCTGTACAGTTTAACACAAACACTTTTATCAAGTAAATATATATACTGTACATTTCTAATCATATTATTCAGAAAATTATAAATTTTAAATTTTGACTCCTATTTTGCTTGTCTATTTTTATTATTTATCTTAAAATTACCCATCATTCTATTGCAGATGTTTATCTTTTTTTTGACAAGAATTTTGTGTGTTTGTAGTTGTTTAAAACCCATGGCAGTTTTGATTCATCAAACTGATGATGTTGATACCCGTGGGGGTGTGATACTTTGTAAAATTCGATTTTGATTTAGTGGAGCCATTTGATATATATAGATTAACCAAATAGATGCACATGTATGAACTGCTAATTTAACGGTAAATGCCACAATAATAATTATAGATAAAATTTCTTGATATATATATATATATATATCATCATAATCATCATCATCGTTTAACGTCCGCCTTCCATGCTAGCATGGGTTGGACGATTTGACTGAGGACTGGCAAACCAGAAAGCTGCACCAGGCTCCAATCTGATCTGGCAGAGTTTCTACAGCTGGATGCCCTTCCTAGTGCCAACCACTCCGAGAGTGTAGTGGGTGCTTTTACGTGCTACCGGCACGAGGACCAGTCAGGCGGTACTGTCAACGGCCACGCTCAAAATGGTGTTTTTTACGTGCCACCTGCACAGGAGGGTGTTTTTATGTGCCACCTGCACAGGAGCCAGTCCAGCAGCACTGGCAACGACCTCACTCGAATGTTTTTTCACATGCCACCGGCACAAGTGCCAGAAGATATATATATATACACAAAAAAGTAACAAGTTTACAAGGATTTTTTTTTCTTTAAATTTTATATGTAAAATATATTTAAACAAAAAAACAAGAACAGTAACAATAACATTTTTTCTTCTTCCATCCTTCTTCTCAAATTTCTTTCAGCAAATAAAATAAAAGTTTGTTCTGTATAGATATAAATCTTTCAAGTTAATAGGATCATTGATATCAGCAGAAGTTAACGTACCACAGACAACAACACACCAAAATACAGTCACTTCAGTTGCAGTTCATTTCGGATATATACCAAAATAACATATTTATATCCTTGAGGTTTAAAAGGGAGGTGGTAGTGGTGGGCCCTCATTTTGGCAAGAAATCGGTGTGTATGTGTGAGGAGGAGTTGTCACTTCAAATGAAATAAAAAGATGTGACACAAGGTATTTCATACAAGAAAGTTACCCAGTTTTTTTTGTTTTCTTTTTTTTTTATTTTGCTTTTCACTGGAAGAATAATTTAAATAAATTTTCGTTTCTTTGGTTAGAAGTAGAGTCGTGAGAGTGCGTGTGATTTCACACAGACTCTTGGGAGACCAACAAAAATCTCAAGAAAGCCCAAATTTGAGTGAAGGGTAAATATAAGTGTGAGCACATTTTTGTGTGTAGTTGTGTGTGTGTTTGAGCTGCCTTAAGGTTACGCATTCAAGATATCAGTAAAGATATGTGATGAAAGCTTGTTACTCGAGTGAGAGTGAAGTTTAACTGTCTCTCTAAGCTGTGCGATGCTCACACTTCTTGGGATAACAATGAGCAAAGAGACACGAGGAAACCTTGACACTTGAGTGAGAGTGAAACCTATCTGTGTTGTTAGCTGTATGATACACACTCTCACTAGGAATGAAAGACCTGAGAAAAGTCACATGCTTAAATAAGAGTGAAGCTTAACTATCTGCTTGCACTTACACTCAAAAAGATAACAGAGATAACATTTAACATGAGGTAAGCATGACATTTGAGTGGGAGTAAACGTCTGTATATATATGTTTAATAGTCACACTCTTGGGAAGTTAGTGAGTAAAAGGAAACACTTGAGTGTGAGGAGTCATTTGTGTCCAGAGGTTTAACAATGATGGTGACATTCTCATGATATATGTGAAGCAGGAGTTGTGGGTGATGGGGACATCTGAGGAAAGGACGAGGTTACACTGGGGTTCTGCTGGATAAGTTCTCTGTGGCAGGAATAGCTGTGGGGGCTGATTTGAATTGGAATATGGTGTATCAGTGTTGGGTCCATCACTTGGAACACAAGCTGTAAAGTAAAGAAAAATAATTGATTTATTAATTAATAAACAATAATTAATTGTGGCAAAACATTTTCTTTAGCCTGATATAAAATCAACCCTAACCATAACGAGAACTACAGTTAAAGAAGGGTCTCAAGACAAATATAAATGTTGAGGGCTTATTATCAAACCCTAGGTCTACATTACTCCTTAGGGGTCATAAGGCCAGTTTTCTGGTTTCTCTGGTGTATATATTCCTTCCTGGAAAGGGATGCCAGTCTGTCATAGGATTACTCGTTTTTACCAGCTGAGTGGACTGGTGCGATGTGAAATGAAGTGTTTTGCTCAAGAACACAATGAATCACCCAGTCTAGGAATTGAAACAACAATCTTATGCTCATGAGTCCCAAACCCTAACCACTGGGCCATGTGTCTCCATGAGCTGAACTATGATAAACAGCAATCTATCCATAAGGTAGCACATCTGGCACTTTACTAATTCTGCTGCTCATTACTCTAATGTTAATATTAATCATTGTTCCCCAAAGTTTGGAATGATGTTACCATGGTTATAGAAATCTCTGTTACTGGACACAACAATGATTACCTTTTAATGATGATAATAGAAAGGTTTCAAATTTTTGCACAAGGCAGTAATTTTAAGGGGAGGGGTTAGTTAATTACATCAACTCTAGTACTCAACAGATACTTATTTTATCAACCCCAAGAGGATGCAAAGTAAAGTTGGCCTTGGTAAGATTTGAACTCAGAATGTAAAGAGTCGGAAGAAATGCCTGTTTTGGCCAACACATTTAACAATTCAGCCACATTCGTGTCTTGTTTCTTTTAATAATAATGGTTTCACATTTTGGCACAAAGCCAGCAATTTTGGCGGGGAAGGGGGCAAGTCAATTACATCGACCCAGTGTTCAACCGGTACTTATTTAATCAACCCAGAAAGGATGAAAGGCAAGATCGACCCCAGCAGACACCTTTTAATAATAATGAAAGCAAATAATTTGTTAAACAGGTGTGAAGTCATTGGTTAATAAAATAAGATTTTTTCCAAATAATACATTATTTACACAATTCTTGATTTTTTTATTGCCCACAAGGGGCTAAACGAAGAAGAAACAACAAAGAACATTACACATGGGGCCAAAATCGAGTGAAAATGAATAAGTAAAATGAACAAATAAAAGGATGGAACTGTTCCAACATCTAGGATGGTACTTGGTGACAGGAAGAACATTCGATTGCAGAAAATCTGCATCAATAAATTTTGTCTGCCAGTACCGTGTGACTGGCACTCGTGCCGGTGGCATGTAAAAGCTCCCACTACACTCGGAGTGGTTGGCGTTAGGAAGGGCATCCAGCTGTAGAAACCATGCCAAATCAGCTTGGAGCCTGGTGCAGCCTTCTGGTTTGCTAGTCCTCAGTCAAATCGTCCAACCCATGCTAGCATGGAAAGCGGACGTTAAATGATGATGATGAACAATAAAAGAGTGATTATGAAGATGATGATTTCTGACACTACACCATTGTATTATAATGTTCAATATACTCTGTTTTACTACTTCTGGTACATCACATGCATGCACACGTGTACATCCATGCCCAAAGAATGGAGACCCTTACCTCAATGTAGGGATAAAAAGCTGACTGGTCTGTGATTTTGAAATAAGATTCTGTATCAAACAGCAACTTATACACTGTTGTCTTAACGATTTTTTGTCCAGCAAGGAATGCAACATGGCCATCAATGCTACTGGCACTGGAATTAAAGAAATACAAACATGTCAAAAAAACAATGAGAACAACCCAATCACTAACACACTGATCCTTTCTTCTAAAACATGATAAGCCATGTGGTTTCTCAACAAGAAATCTGTTTTGCTTTGGCCCTCTTCTTTCATACTTCAATCCAGCACTGGATTAATCATTAAGCAAAATGATCATGTGCTTAATGAATCAAGGAAAGGAGGGTACCACAGAAATGATAAATGGTTTATGGCACAAAAGAAATCACTTCAAACTTGCTAAAACAAGTATTCCAAGTGGTTTATATGATTGGAAATATAATTTCGAAGTGTTCATGGTGTCATAGAGAGGAGTAGATCAAACCAGTATGAACCAATCAAGACTCAAACTGTACAAAATGATGAGTATTTTTCTTACTTAGAATGTTCAACTCCTTTTGTTTTTTTGTTTTTTTTTTCAGAAACTGCACTTTAGTGTTAAACAAGTTTCTTACCTTTTCTGAAGCAGTTTCCAAGATCGCTTCTCAATCTGAATAAATAATAAGACAGGTACCCCAGTTGCAGGCAGACCTTTGGAAATATCAAATACATGGCTAGAAATTGGAGAAGTTACTTCCTGCAAAATAATGTCGTTATGGAAAGGAATTAATGAGAATTGTAATGGGAGAAAAAAACAGAAAGGGAAATACATGAAGAACTGAGAGGGAAATTAACAAAAAGAGAGAGAGAGCAGAAAAACAAAGGGAGGGAGTGAAAACTGAAGTCTAAAGGATATATTTCTTTTACATCATTTTCCCCAATCTTTTTATCCAATCTAAATTGGTTACAACAGGTATTTTTATAACCATTCTTCGCTGGGATAATTGGATACTACAACCTAAAACACATTCAACCATGAAATAGCAGTTGAGCCTGTTTTGGTTTTGTTTGCCAAACCAGGGGAAACAGTTATCTACCTTGCTCAATGATATAACACAAGCTGTCATAAATTTCATATATCATCGTCGCCTGTTGCTATAGTAGGTGTTCAAGGTGTCACGTAGTGGGGGGGTCAATCTGAAATTGTGTGGGTGGGAAGTGAACTTCTTAACCACACAGATATGCCAAAGTGGTTAGTGTTAGGAAAGGCATCCAACCATAGAAACCACGCCAAAGCAAATAGCAGAGCTTGGCGTCGTCTTCTGACTTCCCAGTTCCTGTCAAACCATCTGAGCCATGCAGGCATGCTAAATAGATGTTAAATGATGATAATATATACATACATACATAAATATATATATATATTATGTATATAATATAGTAATAACCCTAGCTGGAATTTATAAATATTTTAGATATTTCAAAATATTTATAAATTCCAGCCAAGGATTATTATTATTATTATTGTTATTATTACTATATTCATCCTACATTATATCACCACAGATTGGTGCGACCCAAAAAAACTGGTATTTCCAGTTGGCATCATTAGGTTTTGGCTGGCATAATGGAATAGCGTATTCAAAATGTTTCCCCGTAAATGAACTTAAAGGATATGTATGTATGAATGTATATATGTATGTGTGTGTGTACTCTATGTGTGTATGTATGTGTTATAAAACAAAGAACTGTGTGCGATCGGCAGTCCAGTGTTGGTAGCAGTTCACTGTGAGCCTCTGATATTGAGTGTTGAGTCTTGTGTAATAGTAATAGTAGTGTGTCGTGTAAACACTTTCTTCCCCCTGCTTCATAAAAAGCACCATTTGATGGCGTGGTCATTGCCACTGCCATCAGAGTGGTCCTGTGCTGGTGGCACGTAAACGGCACCATTTCAGTGTGGTCAATGCCAGTGGCCTCATGCTGGTCGCACCTAAAAAGTATTTACTACACTCTTGGAGTGGTTGGTGTTAGGAAGGGCATCTAACCGTAGAAACCTTACCAGATCACACTGGAACCTGATGCAGCCTCCTGGCTTGCCAGTCCTCAGCCAAACTGACCAACCCATGCCAGCATGGAATGCGGACATTAAACAATGATGATGATGATGATAGTGATGACAACCAGGTCTATCACAGATCTGCTGATGAGCAAAGAAAAGCAAAGCGGAAGAGAACTAGAAGCACAAAAATGTTAATATACCATATCTCGTGTCCCTCGTTTCTTTTTCTTTGTGTGGCCATCGTTACAGTTGATGATGTTGTTGTTATTATTATTGATATTGTAATTATTATCATTATTATTATGAATGTTGTTGTTGTTGTGGTTAACCATGTTGCTGGTGTTGTGATGAAGCGGAGGGTTGAGTTCCTTTTTGCGTTTGGCTTTCAGGTTGTTAATGTCCCTCGTCGTCAGCTGTTTGCCAGTCACATTACAGATATACTCTCGGATGTTCTTAGTCTTCATTCCAATGTCTATTAGCCGATATGTCTCCGCGAGGACATGGGGTGACAGAGACTGCCTGCGGTTCTCAGGGTACATGTGACCCAGCATCTGATGTGAATGGTTTAAATTGATGGATCGTATCACCATCCTCTGTTTCTCTCGGTCAACTGATGCAGCAATTAGAGCAGGACATCCAGTTTTATATGTTCTGAAATTCAAAAGGGAAAACAGGTTGTTATTATTATTATTATCAAGGCAGTGAGCTGGCAGAATTGTTATAATGCTGGGTGAAATGGTTAGTGGTATTTCACCCATAGACACATTCTGGGTTCAAATTCTGCTGCGGCTGACTTTGCCTTTCATCTTACATAATAAATTAAGTACCAGTGAAACACTGGGGTCAATGTAATCAACTCGTCCCCTCCCCCAAAATTTCAGGCATTGTGCTTTTAGCAGAAAGGATTATTATGGCAGCTGACTGGACTGGAGCAACATGAAATGAAGTGTTTTGCTCAAGAACACGAGTCGCCGGGTCCAGGAATCGAAACCACAATCTTACGATCATAATGCTGAAATCCTAACCACTAAGCCACACACCTCTTGTTCGACCCATATAAGCAGAGAAAAGGTGTTAAAACGATAACGATTTATATTACATTCGCATGTGGAGTGCGATGCAGTGGTTGACAGAGGAAATCTCTTTTACGGTTTATTGTCTGAACTACTTTTGTAACTCGAGAAGTTTTCACTACGATTGTAGCGGTTGAGAGGGAGTCGAATATGGTTCATATGCTGAGGTGGCGTTTTCTTAACAGAATAACACAAACTCCAGATTGGAGACATGCAGTAACAATTAAGGTCAGATGGAAACTCTATATATGATAATTGGTTACAAGTTTTGGTTCAAGTCCAGCAGTTTCGGGGAGGGGGGGGGGCTAAGTTGGTTACATCGACCCCAGTACGCAACTGGTATTTATTTTATCGACCTCGAAAGGATAAAAGGCAAACTCGACTTCGACGGAATTTTAACTCAGAACGTCCAGACGGACGAAATGCTGCTAAGCATTTTGTCCGGCGTGCTGACGATTCTGCCAGCTCGCCACCTTGTTTGTATATGATAATTAAGATCCTTTTTTTTTTTTTAACATTAAGCACAAACTGAAGGCAAGTATGGTAACAGATGAGGTTTAGTGAAACGAGAGTTCATATAATTCGTGGCCTTTCCTAACACAAAACCCAGGCTAAACATTAATCATGACGAAATTTAATGAAAGTTTATCAAATATGCCGATCTTTCCAAACACTAACACTAGAATGAAGAGAATGGTGGTACCGCAATGTGAAGCAAATCAAGCCAGATTCAACATCCCTAGAATCAAACACATCTAGAACCATTCCGTCGCTCAAATTATTTAGATATAGTTTGTACAGAACTACGTTATCATACGTGTCCTTTTTTTTTTTTTTAATAATTCCATTTTACCAACGTTTGTACTTACTATTTGATAACACAGGTAATAATTAGTTTCTTTCAATCTACTGTTTCACTTCTATATGAATGGTAGCTATCTGTCTAAATACCTGTGTATCTATGTACTAATCATTAATAATATCCGCCAGTCTTTCCATACATATAGCAACATGTCTAAATGATAATAAATTTATCTGCCTATCTACATAACTATAGATTACACATACACACACAACAACACATAACTATCTACAACATTTGAAACGTATTCGTAGAAAATTTCAGCAAAGAAATATCCATTTTTCAGAAAATTATTAGAAAACAGTGTTGGGTGTGAAGAACACACGTCTGTAATCACACACACACAGAGTATTAAGAATAAAATCTTATATCGACACCCATGCTTCGTTTTAAGGATATAAAAAGTTAACAACGAGTGATTAACAACAGGTGGGAAAGAGAAAGAGAAAGAGAGACAACAACAGACAGGTATAGATTGATCGAGAAGAAGAAAACACCACATGAGATATCTCGCACTAAAAAGAAAAAAAAATCGTGTGTTGCAACCACATGGTTCCAGGTTCGATCCCACTGCATGGTATTTTAGGCAAGTGTATTCTGATACAGCCTTGGGTTCACCAACACCATCGAATGAAATTTGCTGAACGGAAACTGCGTCGGAACCCATCGGAGGAACCGTTCTTGTTTTGTGTGGAAGTGTGTGTGCGTGTGTGTTTATGTTTACGCTAGTCTAAAACCGGTGTTGCTTATGTTGTGTCCTTTTATGTTCCGTAACTTAGCAATTCAACAATAGAGATTGATAGATGAAGTACAGTGGTCAATATGATAATGAAACCAGTAAAAGAAAAAGAATATAAAGAAATGGACGAAATACTTTTGGTTGGGTCGTATACCAGGTAAGGTCCGCCGTCTTGAATAACCAAATTGTTTACAAACATATTTGACATATTTGTATTTGAACTTCTCGTCTAAAGGTTCAACTTTGACACATCGGGATCGGTTAGCTTTGGCAATTGTTTGACAGTCATGGATGGTGAACACAGCATTTGTTAGCTTACAGACAGCTGCTATGGCAGAAGACAGGGCAGAAAAGTCTTCGAACTCATCACCAGCATTGAGTAAATCCCGACAAGCTTCGTTTGCCCCAATCTCAATCAGAGCTTTGCTCACAAGTAAATCCTCGCTAAATTTGTCCGAGCTCTGCTCGTGCTGATGTTGTGGTTGATGGTGGTATTGTTGTTGTTGATGATGATGTTGGTATTGTTGCTGTTGTTGTTGTTGTTCGAGTGTGGTTGTAGTGAGGACAGTGCCCGCCAGAACGTCAGCGGCCGAGGTGGATGACAGTTGCTGTTGAGGTATGACCACCAGTTCGGTGACCGATGTTGGAGTTGCAGTTGATTGTTCGGTGGTGAGAAGGCTTACACTCTCTGTCGTTGCCATCTTTGCATGGACAGGGTCCAAGAAGAGCCCTGGTCAAGGTAATGCTTCCACTGAAGGTGTAAATAAGTGGCCTGGCCGTGAAACTGCTCCAATGATCAACCGGTGTGGAACAGGAATGAAGAGGTCCTCTTAAAGACATTAGAGAGAGAAAACAAGAGTTATCCCACATTTACTTCCGGTCAGTTCACAGCACAACGTAACCGGGTCATTTCATCTTAGTTGTTTGTTTTCTCCTTTTCTTCGTTAATTATTTAATTATTTTATTCTTTGCTTGCAAGTTTTTGTAAATTACTTTTCTTTTTGCTTCTAAATTGATTTGTTTAAGAATTTTGTTTGTAAATTTTATTTAATCATTGTGTGTGTATTATGTTTAAGTGGAGGCGCAATGGTCCAGTGGTTAGGGCAGCGGACTCGCGGTTTCGGTTCCCAGACCGGGTGTTGTGAGTGTCTATTGAGTGAAAACACCTAATGATCCACGAGGCTCCTGCTGTACTCTTTCACCACAACTTTCTTTCACTCTTACTTCCTGTTTCTGTTGTGCCTGTATTTCAAAGGGTCTTCATTTGGTCACGTTCCATGAGAGTGTCTTGCTCAGACCATGAACATTTCAGCCGACCCTCATAATAATAAGAATTATTATCATACCTGCATTTGTTTTAATGTTAACATTGAAAAGAATCCACATTTTTCATTAAAAAAAAATTTGGACCTGGGTTTGCACCCCCTCCTAAGCGAATTTTGTTGCTGGGCTATCGCACACACGTGCAACCTTTTTCAAGAAGCAGGCTGCATGAGACATGCCTCATCAAGCGAGCCGCACTACTGTAGAAGATTAAAGGCAATTTTTTGTTAGGCGTGCCATTCTGAAAGTACAGCAGGTTGCAGTCAGCCTATAGATGTTTGTACATTACACAGGTAACGTCTGACACAGACAACTAAGTAAACAGTGACGTCATAACCACGTGCTCTGCACTATATGGTGGGAAAACAACATTGACCTACACGTTTATCTTTGAAGAAAAGAAAACCGTAAACATTTTATGCAGCATAACAAGTTAAAGGAAAATTACGTACGATATAATCGGAATCTACATCATTTGAAAAGTATTTACAGAAAATTTTATTCAAAAATATCCCTTTTACTGGCTTTTAGGGGAGCACCTTGTGTAGGTATACCTGAATATACACATACATACAATTGTCTATCCGTGAGCGTGTGTAGAGCGAAAAAATAATTTAGCGGCGTAGAATCTACAATATTTTTGTTTTCCTTTTCGTTGTACTTAGATAACTTCCGAAACTCTTCTAGCTTCAGCATGTTTTATCCTTCCAACTTCAGCATGTTTATTCCGAAACTCTATCCAACTTCATCATGTTTGTTTCCCCACCTCATTTCCTTTTAATACTGCTTCCTTTGTCGTATAAGAAAATACGATGCCGAGACGAAGCTGAAAATGTTTATATACTACTCTTATATACAATACTTAAACACACACACACATTGCGAAACCGTGTCGCTCAACGCATGTAAAAGATTACCCCTTGTTTCTCCGAATCCGAAATATCACTCATCTTACATTTGTGTGTTCGTTCAAACAACACACTTGTCATATAATATGCACTTTCTCATTTGTTGTTTTGTCTCAGATTAACCATTATGGACCGTTAAATGTTTTTAACGAGTCCTTTTCTAGTCTGTAGTGCTCTTTCAGAGAAATTTGGCTGCGGTTTTTGGCAGGTCAAGAAACCGCGTACAACAGGCATAAAACAGCACCAGGCTGGTCGCACTACTGAATAAATTGAAAGCAATTTGCCGTTAGGTGTAGCATTCCGAAAATGCCGTGGACTTCCTGAATGGCACATCTAACGATGTTGAAACTTCTTACAAAATACAGGCATCGATATGGGGTTAAGAAGCTCGCTTTGCAATCACTTGGTTTCAGGTTCAGTCCTATCGCGCGACACTTTAGGCAAGGGTCTTCTGCTAAAGTTCTGGGCCCCATCACCGCTTGACATCCGTGTTGGTTTGTTTATCGACAAAAGTGACCGATAGAATCAGTATCAGACTTAAAAGTAAGGGGCTACTTTTTCGAATCCCCGCTCCTATAACTTTTGAACCAGTAATAAAAATAAAAATAAAAATTCAGATTCATGTTTTCGATATCGGAGAGTTCGCTGCCTTTCAGTTTCCGTCTACCAAATCCATTCAAAATGCTTTGGTCGGCCCGAGGCTTTAGTAGAAGACACTTGCCCAAAGTGCCACGCAGTGGGACTGAATCCGGAACCATGTGGTCAGTAAGCAAGCTACTTTATTTCATAAATATTTGCCATAAAGGCATTACAAAGAGTGGACGAACAAGGACAGACAAACATAAAAAGGGTGAAGTAGCTGTATCGATTAAATATTTACAATTTTAAATATACAATAATAATTTGATTATATTTACAATGTTCGATTAAAGCATTGTTCATTACAGATGCAAGCTACTTATAGCACAGCCACTTCTACGCTTATATAAACACAATTTAAGTTCATTATTCAATTATGAACTTTATTGATGTCAATTGCTTGACTCAACAGCAACAGTTGATGTTTGTTGCACGTGTAAACCGAAATATGAAATTGACAAAGGAAAGTTTGAGATGGAGATGTAGAAGGCCGTGTAGAAAGTAGACAAGTTTGAGAGGCGACACATTCTTTGTCAATAGTAACCTGGATGTAAGGGAAATTTAGCATATACTCTTTTACTTGTTTCAGTCATTTGACTGCGGCCATGCTGGAGCACCGCCTTTTAGTCAAGCAAATCGACCCCAGGACTTATTCTTTGTAAGCCTAGTACTTATTCTATCGGTCTCTTTTGCCGAACCGCTAAGTTACGGGGACGTAAACACACCAGCATCGGTTGTCAAGCAATGGTGGGGGGACAAACACAGACACACAAACACACACACATATATATATATACACATATACGACGGGCTTCTTTCAGTTTCCGTCTACCAAATCCACTCACAAGGCTTTGGTCGGCCTGAGGCTATAGTAGAAGACACTTGCCAAAGGTACCACGCACTGGGACTGAACCCGGAACGATGTGGTTGGTAAGCAAACTACTTACCACACAGCCACTCCCTCCGTGACATGTGCGCAGTTGTTCCACTTTTTTCCAGAAAAAATGTTTTTAAAAGTTTTTAGAGGTTTAAAGTTTGATAGTTTTCACGCAACCAGGAAACAGGATTTGG
>NC_068993.1:56300941-56302389 GCF_001194135.2 Octopus bimaculoides
CTCTCTCTCTCTCTTTCTATCTCTCTCTCTCTCTTTCTCTCTCTCTCTCTCTCTCTCTCTCTCTCTCTCTTTCGTACGGCAAGCAGCATATTTGATTCCCAAAACTCAGTAAAGATACTATTAAAACCAGAAAATTGTAAGTAAATTTGTATTAATAACAACACTTAAATATATTGAATGAATGTGTTTAAAGCTAAGTGAAATTCTTCGTCCCATTTCACTGTTAATATTCATTAATTTGTCACCTGGCGATCGTAAAAAACGAGAAGGAAACGAAGAAATGTTGTCACTGAAAAATGCAAATTCTTTTAATGTAATTCTTCCTCGATATGCTTGCAAGGTTGTAGATTACAACTGTTTGATAACTTCGAGGGAAGAAATTGTGGAGGGAACTTAGATTATTCTTTCTTCAGCCGCTCCGACTTTGTTACCTCTCAAGTTCCGTAACTTAAATCTTTTCCACTTCCCTTTTTTTCTTTCCCTCTCCTGAATTCAAAAGCTTGAAACGGCAACATTGCGTAATCTACGTTCTCGAAAATGTATCTCTGCAGAATATCATTTAAAAATATAGATTTTAAGGATATCTATGAAGAAACAAAGTCGTGAGATAGCAGTATGATCGCCCCCCTCCCCCATTAAAAAAATTGTGATGTTATTTTATTAACGAGCGTATCTCTGCAAAATTCCAGGGGAAAAAAATGCATTTTTTAGAAAGTTTTGAAGAAACATACAACCAATCAGAGCTCAACTATCAAACTAATTTGGGAGCTCATAAGAAGTGATGGGCGATAAGATAAGGTCACTTGAGTAAGGAGTGACCATGCTTCTTTTCTCTTTTAAGAATGGTTTTCTTCCTTTTATATCTCTGAAGAATGGTTATACAGCTTCAATATGATTACCATTTTAATTTCATTCATATAAGTTACATAATCATGACAGCTATAAGACTTTGTCCTTTCTTTGGTCTCTAGATATCATTTAAAATTTTTAATTGTTGATATGACATAGTGTGTCACATGTGTTTGTATATTGTCTTTATTCTCCTTTTGGTTGAAAAATAAACAGGTTAATTAACAGAGTACAGTGTCTACAAGTTGATGAGTACCACATATTCCCCTCCATTTTCTTATTGCTATATATAGGTTGCCCCTGGGAGCTCCTCTATGCTGATGACCTTGCACTAATTGCGCAGTCACTATCAGAACTAGAGAAGTTTAAGGTGTGGAAGCAAGGACTAGAATCGAAGGGCCTTAGAGTCAACCTAGCAAAAACCAAAATCCTAATAAGTAGGAAGGTAGATAAAACACAAGCCCCTTCAGGTAGATGGCCCTGCTCAGTATGCAGTAAAGGAGTAGGTAGTAACTCTATAAGATGTACCCGGTGTAAGCTATGGACACATAAGAGGTGCAGCAATATCAAAGGCAGATTAACTACAAAGTTAGTCTTTG
>NC_068993.1:56302924-56314848 GCF_001194135.2 Octopus bimaculoides
AGTGCCCCTGGACTGGCTCTTGTGCGGGTGGCACATAAAAGACACCATTTCGAGCGTGGCCGTTTTTGTGCGGGTGACACGTAAAAGCACCCACTACACTCTCTGAGTGGTTGGCGTTAGGAAGGGCATCCAGCTGTAGAAACTCTGCCAAATTAGATTGGAGCCTGGTGTAGCCATCTGGTTGCACCAGTCCTCAGTCAAATCGTCCAACCCATGCTAGCATGGAAAGCGGACATTAAACGATGATGATGATATATATATATATATATATATATATACACAGATATATGTATGTATATGTCTACATGTATAACCACATACGTATTTACTGAAGAGAGAGTGTGTGTGTGAGGGAAAGTTGCAAACCAAACTGGAAGTTATGTTACAAACTGATTTGACCAAAATTATTATAGCAATATGTTTTAGCCAACTGTTATACATGCTTTATTCTTTACACGAGTCTCTTACAGTATAGTGTCCTTTAGAACTACCCTCACTTCACATCTTGGCAACTCTTTGTACCTAACCATTTCTCTTTTGTAGAGTGTATTAGCAGCAAACGACAAAATTATGATGAACTCCAAACCTAATCAAGTGTTTTCCTGCCATATTAAATATTTACCAGTTTCTGTAACCAAGGTATTTATTTGAACACATTTGTTTTCTATTATCTTTTTCTTTTACTTATTTCAGTCATTAGACTGTGGCCATACTGGGGCACCGCCTTGAGTTCTTAGTCGAATGTATCTGTAACAAGATTGGAAAGATGACACCAAATAGGCTAGGATAATGTGTATGTAAGAAGGTTTCAGATTTCAGTGTATGTGGATATAAGAAATATCAGAAGGAAATGTTTTCTTAATAAACATCACAATTCATTCCTTGATGGTAAATCACACACGTAGTAGTAAGCACATCAAATCAACAGGGTGTATCGAGACACGAGTTAATTTCTTGATAATCATTAAGGGAGTTAGATTCAGTATTTAGTTGCAAATCTAAAATATCCAATGTGCAGGAGTGGCTGGGTGGTAAGAAGCTTGCTTCCCAATCCCGTGGTTCCTGGTTCAGTCCCACTGCATGGCACCTTGAGCAAGTGTCTTCTACTATAGCCTCAGGCCGACCAAAGTCTTGTGAGTGGATTTGGTAGACAGAAACTGAAAGAAGCCTGTCATATATCATCATCATCATCATTTAATGTCCGCTTTCCATGCTAGCATGGGTTGGACGATTTGATTGAGGACTGGTGAACCAGATGGCTACACCAGGCTCCAATCTGATTTGGCAGAGTTTCTACAGCTGGATGCCCTTCCTAACACCAACCACTCCGAGAGTGTAGTGGGTGCTTTTTACGTGCCACTGGCATGAGGGCCAGTCCGGCGGTACTGGCAATGGCCACAATCAAGTTGTGTTTTTTATGTGCCACACATACATACACGACAGGCTTCTTTTAGTCTTCATCAACCAAATCCATTCACAAGGCTTTGGTCGACCCGAGGCTATAGTAGAAGACACTTGTCCAAGGTGCCATGCAGTGGGACTGAACCTGGAACCACGGGATTGGGAAGCAAGCTTATTACCACATAGCATACAAACTGATGTAGTACATAATGTAAACATTCAAACATTGCTGTGATCTTCCCAAATCCTGCTGCGTTTCGCATGCAGTTTTTGGTCTTCCAAATTTGTCTTGGTGTATAAGTTGAACTATCTTATTTGACTGTAAATCCTGGAAGATGTGGTAGTCAGTGGGGGCAAGATCAGGTGAGTACGGTGGATTAAATCATTTTCAAATCCTTTCTGATAATTTTCAAAGGGAATAAATTAATACTGTTCAAAATATTGTTTTATCTCAGAAATTTTAGCAACAGTTAATTCATTCGTTATTTGATTCATGGAGTTTTTCCTTGTCAAAAGCATCGAACAGGGGTAGAGGACACATTGATATGTCAGCCATTACACATGCTATGTGGCTGAGCGAAAATGCTAGTCAGCAAGCCCTTGAGTCATGGGAACAGGGTCATTTCTTTTGATTGTCTCACATGAGGTGCCCAGCAACAGTGAGAACAGCCAGTAGAATGGGTTTTTTTTACTTTTTTGCAATGGTTCTGATATTCCATTTAGTGGAATTTTGGTGAATGATCACCAAACCAAAAGTTCTTTCATTACAAAACCTAAGATTAGTAGCCTGAAAAATTGTTATCCTCCTCATCATTGTCATCACCATTGTTGTCATCATCATGATGTTTGTCTTCCCTGCTGACATCGGTCAGATGGTTTAACAGGAGTTGGCCAGGCCGGAGACTGCACCAAGCTCCACTCTTTTGGCATAGTTTTTACAGTTGGATGCTCTTCCTACTATTAAGAATAGTTTGTCATGGACGTTTGGATAGATTAGATATTGTGTTTTATTGTAAAAACTGTTGTTATCTTTATTTCAGAGTCAAGTTGCAGATATCTTCTCGGCCTACGATGATATTTTTGAAATCTATATCAGTGAAAGAGTGGTGGAACAGAATTACACATTTGGGTGAGAGAAACGTTCTTTACTTAAAGGATGGGGAACTTTATGTATTTATTGAGGTTTGTTAGCAAATGTTGGACAAATGGTACAAATTGATCCATATTGATATAGAGCATAGATTGGTTGAGAGGGTATATATATGTAGGGTTGCAGTGGTTACTAATCGTTGCTGTTGAAACATGTTTGTAGTATAGGGTTAGTTGATTATGTATTATATAAATCTTGATTAACAAGGTTGATCAATGGCAAGTCCCAAGATATATATGTAATGAGAATGTGGAAGTAAACAGTGTAGTTTATTATAGTTTTACAGTGTCTGTGCTACTACCCTGTCCCCAAGATGACAAGGATATCAACACCAGACTCTTCTAATTGTTTTATTTGACAGTTTTGTCAGATTTAAGAGCCAAGCATCAGCCAACCATGCAGTGAAGTTTGTAACGGGAAAAACGCTGAATGGACAAAAATTGCTTGTCTCTCATGCGAAACCATCAGGTAAATATTCAAACACCTTTACGCATCTATCCCCTTTCTTCTCTTTCCTTTTTCATCCTCTTAGCAAGACAACTATCTCTCTCCCTCTTTTATACTTTTTAACCTTCTCATAAACTGACACAAAGCCACCTCCCTCAATACTACTCTCCTCACCTGTCAATTGAGGGGTCTTTGTATTGCTAGTTAATATGGTGACCCCCTACTGGTGCTGGCACCACAAAAAAAAAAAGCACCTACCACACTCTGTAAAATGGTTGGTGTTTGGAAGGGTGTCCAGCTGTAGAAACCATTCCAGAGCAGACAACAAATTTTGGTACACTTCCTTGGCATACCAGCTTCTGTGAAACTGTCCAACCCATGCCAGCATAGAAGGCAGATGTTAAATGATGACAATGATGATGAATCTTTTATTGTTTTATTTGGTCTGCTGTCATAATGTAGCATTGCTTTCAAAAGCTTTTAAAAAATTATATGCACTCCACTATGCTGATGAGTCTGGTGCAGCCCTCCAGCCTTGCCAGCCCTGGTCAAACCGTCCAACCCATGCCAGCATGGAAAACGGATGCTCAGTGATGATGATGATGTTACACTAGCTCTGCTGTTCCACTGTTATCAGTTATAACAAACTTTTGGCTTCCTTGTTTTGGCAGTAGCGGTGAACCCTGAGTCTTCCAGATTAATGGTCAGCACCGTTAGGAAACAACTTCAAGAAGAGTTTGGTAAGATTTTCTTGTTTTACTACTTTTGTTTAAGTTTTAATTTAAAAGAAGATATTTTCTAAAGTTTTTACAAATCAGTATTTACATAAAACCAAAGAAGAAAAAAAAGAAAAAGTTGATGGATTTTTAAAGATTAAGTTGGATGCATGTGTAAAGCTGTTGATGATGATGATGATGATTGCAGTGACAGTGAAGAATTCATTCATGCATTTACTCTTTTACTTGTTTCAGTCTTTTGACTGTGGCCATGCTGGAGCACTGCCTTTAGTCGAGCAAATCGATGCCAGGACTTATTCTTTGGAAGCCTAGTACTTATTCTATTGGTCCCTTTTGCCGAACCGCTAAGTTATGGGAACGTAAACACATCAGCGTCGGTTGTCAAGCGATGCTGGGGGGGGGGGACAAACACATACACATATATACGACGGGCTTCTTTCAGTTTCCGCCTACCAAATCCATACACAATGCTTTGGTCGGCCTGAGGCTATAGTAGAAGACACTTGTCCAAGGTGCCACGCAGTGGGACTGAATCCGGAACCATGTGGTTGGTAAGCAAGCTACTAACCACACAGCCATTCCTGCACATTTGTTTGTTTGTTTCTTTAATGTCTGTTTATTTGTGGGTTGGACAGGTACTTGCTTCATGCAGCATTCTATGGCCAGCTGCTCCTCTTGTGGCTATTCGCCAGCTGTTTATCAAGCACACATAACCAACGGAAGAGCATTGTGGGAAATGGACACTATATGAATGAACAAACGCATGCACCACTAACTCTGTGTGCACGTGTGTGTGTAAATATGTATATCCAATCATAAAATCCTGCTTCAAAATCAATTCCTGTTCAAGCTTTGCTACGATGAACAAATGGATATTGAAGAAACAAATGAATGTGCGCACACACACACACACACAAATACAGATATTTATATATGTACATTGTTCATTATTTACATTTGACAAATATATGTCATCATCTTGTTTGTTAACACGTTTCGGATGATATACCCTCCAGCCTTCATCAGATGTCTTGGGGAAATTTTGAACCTGGGTTCTCGTTCCTAAGGTATTTTTCGATGTTGTTATTATTATTATTATTATTCAGGTCACTGCCATATGCTCACGGGCATATGGTGTAGTGGTTAAAAGCGCAGGCTACTAACCCCAAGATTCCGAGTTCGATTCCAGGCAGTGACCTGAATAATAACAACAACAACATCATCATCATCGAAAAATACCTTAGGAATGAGAATCCAGGTTAAAAACTTCCCCAAGACACCTGATGAAGGTGAAACATGTTAACAATATGTTTCAGCCGAAACATTGTGTTAACAACAAACAAGATAAGGACAAATATCCATCAAATGTAAATAATGTAAATAATTCCTCATCTCATAAATATAGAAACTGTATTATATATGTATATGTTGTTTACAGCTTCTACAGATGGAGAAATTGATGAACTTCTGGAGGAGGCTACTTCTAAAAGATGGATGAAATCGCATCACTCGTCCTCAGAATGTGCTTTTTCTTTGGAACTGACCGATATTCTTACAGACACAATGGACTACAAGTAAGAACCAAACAGCTCTAATTGATGTTGTTGAGTCCCAGGTCAGCTCTGATCCACCAGGCCAATAAAGACATTCCAGCTTTGACCATTCCTTTTATTGAAGCACATTATCTACAACTACATTATGCAACATGTCTTTTTTTTTTTTACTACTTTTTGCTTAAGTTGGGTTGGATTTGAGGGATATTTGGCTGCTATTTCTAGCAGGTCTAGCGACCATGTAGCGGTACTCTCATTGGGTGGAATGCTTGTGGTCACCAGATCTAGTGCTAATATGGAATTGTGCAATAGAGCAGTGAGCTGGCAGAATGGTTAGCATGCTGGGCAGTGCTCAGTGGTCTTTATGTTTTGAGTTCAGATTCCGCTGGGGTTTACATTGCTTTTCATCTTCTTGCGGGGTCAATTAAATAAATATCAGCTGATCACTGGGGCTGGTGTAACTGACCTACCCCGCTCCTACAAACATGCCGGCCTTGTTCCAAAGTGTGCAAATGGCAGACACACACACGTGTAAAAAGCTAAATGTTTTTGCAGCTCTTAGTTCTTTTACATTCTGAGTTCAAATCTTCCTCATGAATGCTTTTTTTCCTTTTTCCCATTCATTCTTTGAGATTGATAAAGTCCAATACCTTGGATGTTACAGTTAAAAACTGACTATTAATGTTATTTATGATGTATAAATCATTTAAATATCATTGTACATGTCGTTATAATGCAGTAAAATAGTAACTTCATAAGCAATTCACTAAGGTTCTAAGTAAAGTCAAACTCAGTAACCAAGGTCATAAGTAAAGTAATAAGTAAAGAGTTATTTTCTTTTGATGTCTAATTTTTGTTTCTATTTTCTTCCAACAGATACTGGAATGAATTTTTCTCAAAACAGAAGGAAATCTCGCGGAAATTGAAGATGATTCAAATGCAAACATCAGCTAATGGTTCAAGATGAAGGAAAGAAATGACAATGGAACTGTGGAAAATAACAGATTGGCCTATTGTCTTTGAGAGGGCAGAGAGACTGAGATTGTCCTATTGTCTCAGAGACTGATTGGTTTTCTTTGTGAGGACAAAGAGTATAATAGATTCATTAACCTAAAAAGAGAGAATGACAAAGTGATTCTTTGTTCCAAAGAAGGAAGAGAGAATATCAGCAGATTGAACCATTGTTCATATGTGGAGACAGAGCATAAATCTGATCTGTTGTACTTCAGAGAGAATATGATAGACACAGCAGTTCTTCCAAGAAGAGAGAACATATTATAGAGTGACCTTTTACTCCTGAGAATGGAGAGACTATAATGGATTGAGTCATTGTCCCCAAAACAGAGACACAGAAAACAAGCTCACCAAGTGTAGCATGATCTGCAGTAGTAAGTATTATGTCCTACAGAAGTAGATTGAGATGGGAGAAAGCTGAAGCTAGACGTGGCTGTGAGGTTCTTCATTGCAAATAGGCATATAATGGTGAGGATTAGTGACTGTTTAATGTGGTGGAAATTGCACAGGAGAAACTGTTATATTGTGACGATACCCAGAAGGTTGTCGAAAACTTGAGTCCAGTCTATTTTCATCACAAAAGTGACCAGTTTTGTGTTAAATAGTAATAAATATATTGTTCATTCCAAACCTGTGTTATATTTTCATTAAGCTAAGACAGCATGGAGTCAGTTCTAATCCATTTGTTGTTGATCATAATGGAGTTAATCATGTGATGTTTACTAACCACACATGCTAGCATGAATTGGAGACACCTTTCCATTTACTGAGCTCCTTTGTCACCTCTTCATGCAGTCGAGCCTCTTGAGGTCAACTTACATCATTTTTATTTCCATCTTCCTCTGGGATTGCTTGACACATTTTTTTATCCAGTTATCATCATTCACACACTTCACATGTCCATAGCAGCTCAGTCGTCTCTCTTGCCCGTTACACAGATAGTTCTACCAATACTCAGGTTGTGCTTGTTCACATATCTTGTGGAACATGCCTAATTTTTTTTCCACCCTTTACTTACGTGCCACATTCAAAACGTTGTGTTTCATAACCATGGAATATCATAATTTGTACAGAGGTGTCATACAATCTACCTTTCATTTGCAAACAGAATCTCTTCCTTACCAGCATCAGTAAAAGTTTCCTGGAATTTTTCCACTCCATTCTTACTCTGGCAGCTATATTTTCTGAGCAGCGAGCTGGCAGAATCATTAGCACGCCGGGTGAAATATTTAGTGGTATTTCGTCTGTCTTTATGTTCCAAGTTCAAATTCTGTTGCGATCCACTTTGCCTTTCATCTTTTCGGGGTCGATTAAATAAGTACCAGTTATACACTGGGGTTAATGTAATCGACTTAATTCTTTTGTTCTTGTTTGTCCCCTCTATGTGATTAAGTGGTTTATCAA
Source organism: Octopus bimaculoides (assembly GCF_001194135.2). Lineage (NCBI taxonomy): Eukaryota > Metazoa > Mollusca > Cephalopoda > Octopoda > Octopodidae > Octopus > Octopus bimaculoides. Next base: position 56,310,631 of record NC_068993.1, read on the forward strand.
AATAATCTCCCCCAAAATAGACAACTATAAAGTACAAAACAATTAATTATCCATCACATTTTAATGTTGTCAGGTGTTTTATTAACATAACAATATTAGTACAGCTCTCTTACTGTCATCTCTTGTTTGACTCCATCCCCACCAGCTGCTCCTCCTCCTCGGTGCCTCGGACAAAATACTAATTAATAGGGCACAAGATGTTTTGGAGAGTTTGTTTTTTTCTTCTATTTTGTTTGAAAAATGAAATTGTCTTTAAATAATAGTTGTCTTCATTATTATCTTCCTCCACTTCTTCATACAGCATCTTTCTTGTTCATAGGTTCACTATCGTCATCATGCGAGTTGCTGCTGAGAACCTCTCTAATGCGGCTAACCAGACCATCGTCGTCGTACATTGATCGGGACCCTACAGAAAAAAAGAAAAGAAAAACAAAATAAAAAAAAACTGTATGCACAGCATAATTAATACCCCCCACCGGCTTATGTAACACCACCATTCTCCCACTAATACTGAAGTTACCCTCAATTAACTTAGCCCGAACTACAACACTTTGGTATCGACCACCTGATACAAGTGCTAAACAAGAGAGAGAGAACTAGTAAACTTCCATATGGGCCACCAATACCAGCAGAAATCTGACATATAAGTCGGCGAGCTGGCAGAAACGTTAGAAAAGTCTATTACATCGACCCCACTGCATAACTGGTACTTGTTTAATCATCCCCCGAAAGGATGAAAGGCAAAGTCGACCTTGGCGGAATTTGAACTCGAAAACATTTTGCCCAGCATGCTAACGATTGCGCCAGCTCGCTGCCTTAATAAAAAAATATAATTAGATTAAAAACGGATATTTAGTGTGATTTTAGATTCACTGTCTTAATGAAAGACAGGATTGTCATGGATGGAATGGTCAGGGTTCAACAGGGATTAAACAAGAGAAATAATGAATGAAACACTGGAGTATGAAGTCCTAGGTACACTATGTTGCATAAGAGACTGGATGATTATTCATGGTTAATGAAGAACATGATGATGTGGTGTTCATGCTTTTTCCAAGGACATTAGTTATGTCTGTAAATGAAGGGAAGCAGCTGTGACTGGGAGATGAAATTGGAAATAGTAAAGCTTGTGCGATGAAGAACTGCACTTTGTTAAAAACTAAGTTTTCCAAAAGTTGATACTCTATATTTACACCCATCTCACTATACATACCCACCCTATCACCATGGATAGGGCCATCTACAAGCACACATACCCACAAATTAATTTCAACCTGACCTACAACCCTGTTTATTTTTCCTATGTCACACCTGTCTCTATATGAAATACTGGAAAATTTTAGGTGCTATTGAAGAGGTGTGACAGGGGCCAAGGGCTAACACAAAGCAATGACTGAAAGGCCCCTTTACCGACAAGTGATAATGCTAACAAGCAACAAGAGAGAAAGGGAGAGAGAGAGACAGATGAAGTTTGAAGGTGAAAGTTGAAAACGAACCCGGGTACTGGAGGTCAGGCTAGGTAACATCTAGTTAACCAAATATTTTACGTTTCAATTTGCCTAGAAAACCATTATCATGATCATGATCGTCATTAGATGAGGGACTAGATTTAGGGGCTGATCCCTTTCCTGATATATTTTCTGTGTTTTCCTTCTTATCTGAAAAGAGAGGAAGTGCACAGAATTATTTATGTTATTGGTATTAATGTGAACAAGTTCGTGTTTAGTAACGGGAGGAGGACTATATATAAAAAAATTTTTTTAAATTTAAAAAAAAAACTGCAAAGTGCTAATCATGCAAGGGAAAGTGGGGGTAGTATTGAACACCTGATTGATTTATTGAGACAATGAGTGTGATGATCATAACATCTACTTTTCCATGCTTGCATGGGTAGAGTTTTCTACATCTGGATGCCTTTCCTGATGCAAACCCTCACCTGTTTCAAAGCAAGGTAGTAACCTTCCAGTCTAATGAATAACAAGCAACATGAAAAGGGTTGCAATTAAGAACATGTTGCACAGCCTTTTGTTCAGAAAGGTTGTACAACATGTCAAGAAGCTTGGACATATTTGCGGTGGACTGCAAGCAAACAATACGGTCGATAAGAACAGTGAGGTTTCTGTTTACAGTTGGAGAACGTGTGAAGACGAGGGGAAATATGAAGGCATTCACTCTTTCTCTCATGGTGCTGGGGTCATGTAAAAAGCACCCAGTACATTCTAAAGTGGTTGGCATTAGGAAGGGCATCCAGCTGCAGAAGCCATACCAAATCAGACAATGGAATCTGGTGTGGTTCCTGACCTTGCTTGCTCCTGTTAAACTGTCCAACCCATGCCAACACGGAAAATGGATGTTAAATGATGATGATGGGGATCACACATACAAAGAGCATCTTCAGTTTCCATCTACCAATTTTATAAGTTTTTTTTTTTTTTCCATGTCACTTCCACATGATTACAGCTGTTTCATGACCTTCTTCATGTAATATTATTAATTTCAGTATCCAAAATTATAATACATATTTACATCAATAACGTTGCTATTATGCAAAACTGTGTGTGCGCATATAACCTCTCACCTGGAAAACAGCACATTCTGAAAAATGTTGCTTTTTCAGAAAACAAAAAAATAGTTTCACCATTCCATTTCTTTTTACATTAGCAACAGTTTCAGCTTAACAATAATACTTTGTTGGGTGCATTTTGCCATTTTGGTGGCAAACTGCAATCTAGAGTATTCAGTGACATCAGTTTGTTGTATTGGGCATACCACATAGTAGGGTGGAGGGTTGACATGGGTCAGTAACTTGATCTTCGTTTGGTGAAGTATTAACATCAACAGTTTTTATGTGAGAATAAGTAAGAGCATGTGGCCTAGTGGCTAGTGCACTGCACTTATGATCGCCAGATCATGGGTTCGATTTCTGCACTGAGCAGCAGGTTGTGTTCTTAAGCGAAACACTTCATTTCCTGTTACTCCAGTCCAGTTAGCTGTAAATGGATAATCCTGTGACGGAATAGCCTTCCAATTTGGGGAGGAATGTTGGCCTGCTCACCCAGCCAGTGAGATGGCATCATTCGAAAACGAAAATGATTTGAAGCGCATTGTGACCAGTGATGTATAACTTTGCTGGTCACTAAGTTACATTCGATAGTGTGGCTGATACTGCAATATAATAGTGTGAAATGTATAATATATGCATGTGTATGCACACGCACACACACAGAGATAAGCAAACCAAATCTTGACTAAAGCAATCCCAGTTTTAAGTCAGTCAAACATTAACACGACTAAATCATTGCTATACTCCAAGATAGGAAGGTCTGAATCTGGCAATGAACCCCCTCTCTCTCATTATCCCCTCAACAGACAAATGAATTCATTGACAACCATAATGAAAGTCTAAAAATCCAAAGAGTTATCCATCTAAATGGTATATCAATCACAAAAGCGTCCGTATAAATGTTATATAGACCAAAGATTATACATATATATATATATATATATATATATATATATATATATATATATATATATATATATATATGTAAACGATATATAAACCATGAAGCTCTGATACAACATACTTGTCTGTATGAATGATATACAGACTACAAAATGGTCTCTGTAAATGGTGTAGAGATCACAGAATTTGTTTGTAAAAAATGGTATTTAGACCAAAGACTTGCCCATCCCCAACCATTAAAAAAGAAAGAGATTTTTGTTTTTTTACCATTAACAAGAGAAAAAAAGCAAAAAGAAAGCAAATAACTAAGTATCCATATAATTCTTTTGTCATGATTTTGCTTAAGATTGATTAAGCATGGCAATTTCTGTCTCTTATCCTTACTCTGTAAGAAACACTGAGCCAAACGGTATACAGACCAGAGATGTCTCTATGTACGATATATAAGACCACAGACTTGTTAAACTAAATGGTATAGTCCACAGAGTTGTCTAAATGGCTTGTGTACCAAGGTCTTAACTGACAGAAAGATATAAAGGTTTTAGACCTATCCAGTGAAAAAGTGTATACACAACAGACTTGTTTAACTGAATGGTTTAGAAAACAGACTTATCAAACTGAAGGGTATAGACCACAAGCTTGTCTAACTGAAGGGTATAGACCACAAGCTTGTCTAACTGAAGGGTATAGACCACAAGCTTGTCTAACTGAAGGGTATAGACCACAAGCTTGTCTAACTGAAGGGTATAGAC
>NC_068993.1:56315654-56331583 GCF_001194135.2 Octopus bimaculoides
TAACTGAAGGGTACAGACAACAGACTTGTCTAACTGAAGGGTACAGACAACAGACTTGTCTAACTGAAGGGTACAGACAACAGACTTGTCTAACTGAAGGGTACAGACAACAGACTTGTCTAACTGAAGGGTACAGACAACAGACTTGTCTAACTGAATGGTACATAAGCCACTAGACCCTGACTTGTCTATATCAATACTAGACAACAAGCGTCTAATTCAATTTCCAGTCCATATATTTACACTCGACCAAACAAAATCATAAGAAACCAGAGCTTAAATGTTACCCAACTAAACAATAGAGTCCAAAGAACGATAAAGAGCTAGGGTACTTACCAGAGGTAGTTTTCACTACTTCATTTATGGTACCATCAACACCTTTTTCATTTTCAGCGTAGGCAAGTAAGAGAGACTTTTGTGATTGAGTTAACGATCTGTAAGAGACAACAGTCAAAATATTTTATTTAGGTACAGGCACTAATATTCAGGTCTTCTACACCTTCATCGACAGTAACAACAACAATAATAATGATAATCAATATTATAAAAAAACTAGATCATGCATTCACTGTCACTACTTCCATCATAGATGTTAGCAGTGTGGGAGGCAAGTTGGATGTAGGTATAAAGAGAACACAATTCTTCGCACATGGTCAGATGTATGTTGCATTATCAAAAGCATCAAGAAAAGGAAATATAAAAATATTAACTGAGATAAATGAAAAGGGGTCCATTTGCTGACAAGTTGTGTCTGCAAAAAAAGATTCTACAGTGATGTGAGACATTCATTACTCTCTTTTAATTGAAACGTATTTAAGTTTCTTTTTAATTGCTATGAAAGGGACACTAGAAACACTTAAGACATCTATAAGTGAATATAATGAAACAACAATATAGCAAAACTCAACTCTTCATATTGGTAAATGTAATTCATTGATTCCAACTAGAGAATCTATTTTCAAATTCACTCAAGTGAAGAATTCATGAACATTTTCCATTGACAGTCTCATCTCTTTCCCAATTTTCATTATCGTATTTTTTAAATGTATCATGGATTATTTTACTGATTACGGAAAAAACTATAACAGAGTCTTTGTTCAATTCATGAGCACTTTGTCAATTTACTCTATAATTTATGTGATCCTCCGACTGTGAGTCCACTGCCCTAACCACTGGACCATTTCGCCTCCGCTAGTAATAATAATAATAGTAAAATTTATGTATACTTACTTAGGTATAGAAATATGTATATGCACAATATGATCACCAAACCCTGAACTGTTCACTCTTGATATTCCTTTCCTTGGTAGTCTAATATAATCATGTGACTGTGTTCCTGCTGGGATCTGGGACAAGAAAAGAAGAGAACCTCAGGTGAATCAAACAGGACGGAAGGTGGGTGGGAGCTAGATGGACATTCCAGCATTTTATCAAGGTTAAGAAGAGGGTGGTTTCTAGTGGGGTGGTGCATAATTATTGCAGCCTTTTTTCAACAAATTTTATTCAACAAAAACAATAACAATATTTAACAAAAAATATCTTTAAATGACGGTCTGGCAGTCTGCCAAGCAAATGGGAAGCAGTAATTGAAGTAGATGGTGAATATGCTCCAGAATAATCGTTTAAAGATGTTTTAGTTACATGTTATTGTTTTTGTTGAATAAAATTTATTGAAAAAAAACCCCAATAATTATGCACCCACCCAATATATTATTCGTTTCTCTTGCCATTCCAACCCCACCAACATCAGATCATATAAGTGTCATTGATGAGCTAAACTATGAATGACTTACATCCTCAACCACAGACCTTCTTTATCATCATCCTCATCATCATCTAATGTCCACTTTTCCATGCTTGCAATGGTCAGATGGAATTCGTCGAGGCAGAATTCTTGTTCTCAACCCTCACTTGTTTTGAAGTAAGATATTTTCCCATAGCTAGACATGTTTTTCACAGAAGACTAGAAACGAACAACCTTGCTTAGAACATGATGACAAGACAAGGGCACACACACACACACATACACATCATATATATATATGAATGATAGGCTTCTTTCAGTTTCCTTCTAGCAAATTCACTCCCAAGGCTTTGGTTGTCAAAGGTGCTGTGCAGTGGGACTGAACCCAAAACAACATGGCTATGATGCAAGCTCCTTAACCACACAGCCACCCCTATGCCTTTGAAACTTAAAACATCACACATATCCAATAACCCCTCAAGTCAATGCAGGATGTCAGTGGCTGACATCCAGTCCTTAACTAAGACACTTGTTTACCTAAAAAGTTGCAAAAGTCTTTCACTCAAGAAATACTGGTTGGGGCAAAAAGAATCCCCCCACACATACACACATTAAAGAAAGTGATAAAAATGTCTCTAGTAATCACTGGATGACTTACTTTCAGTGAGAGTGTCTCATAAATTCCTTGGATCTTCTTGGAACCACCTAGAACTGCCTGTGATAAACTGATGTGAACATTACTGTGAACATCAGCACCATCACGCCAAAACTGTTTACTTTTGGAAACCTGAAACATAACATTACAGATAAGTAGTGGTAGTAGTAGTAATAGAAGTGGTGGTAATTCTAATTCTAAGCTTTCCATGTTCCCAAATGGTTAAGAAATTTGATTCCCAGCTATGAATCCCTTGGTCCATCCCCACCCAGCATGGTTGGTGTCTTGAGTTCATATCTCCCAATACAGCTTCCAATCAGTCACATGATTCTAGATGCAAGAAGAGGGAATCGTTGACCGAATCAAACCTGTAAAGTGTTGACATTTGTCACCAGGGAGATAAAAAAAACCAACTGATTTACACATGGCAAGAGAGATTTTGGAAGCCAGGTTGTAGATTATTGAAGCTATTTCAATATTTGACTAGTGCTTATTTTAACAGGCCCTGGAATGATGAAAGGCAAAGCTGGTCTTGGCAGGCTTGAACTCAGTATTAAACATAAAATTGAGTTACACTCTTCTATGTGCAGTACTGGTTTTGTCATTTCACTGCTCTCTGATTTTGGTACATAAGAGAGTTTACAGTTAATTAATACTGACCCCAAGGCATGACTGGTATTTATTTTTACTGAACCTGGCAGAATTTGCTTTCAGAATGTAAAAGAATGTAATAACTAAATACCACATGGGGTCTAGTACAGAACTCTACATGTTCTGCTAACCACAACAACACACCTACTACAGCCACCACCAAGAGTGACTAATGTCAAAACAAAAGTTCCAATGAACTCACCTTAAATGTAATGAAAATTTCCTGAGTCCCAACTGACATCCGTACCGTTTGACCATCTTCCACACCTGAGGACAAATACATTACAGTCATTTGTTTTGCTTTACATTCAGTTTTTTTTCTGTGTTAGTGAAGAAGAAGCACTCCATCGGTTACGACATCAAGTGTCCCAGCTGATACAATTAATGGAACAGCCTGCTCATGAAATTAACGTGCAAGTGGCTGAGCACTCCACAGACACATGTACCCTTAACATAGTTCTCGGGGATATTCAGCGTGACACAGAGTGTGACAAGGCTGGCTCTTTGAAATACACGTACTACTTATTTTTGTCAGCTGAGTGGACTGGACCAATGTGCATCGCTGGGAACTGAACTCACGACCTTATGATGAGGCGAATGCCCTAACCACTAAGCCATGCACCCTCACGAGTTAGTACAGGTTACATGAATATATATTACTGAGGAAGTGTTTTACAGCTGGAGACCCTTCCTGTTGCTAACTTTTGTTTTTCAAGTAAAGGATTCTGTTGCCAGGGAAATGTCAATAAGTCTCAGCACTTGTAAACAGTCATTTACGTTCAGTTTCCATCTACCAAATTCACTCACAAGCCATTGGTTAGTCTGAAGTCACAGTAGAAGGCACTGACACAAAATGCAACTGAACTGGAAACCAAACAGACTTCTTAAATACAGCCATACATGGAGCTCCAGCATGGTCTCAGTCAAATGACTGAACCAAAATAATAAAAGAACACACACACACACACACATATAGGCAGACTGAAACGGTAGAATTTGAAGTGGTCTGTGCTGGCAAGATTCAGTTTATAAAATTCAAAAGACAGAAAATACTCAGAGTTAAATAGTTTTGTAAGGGACTATAATACTATCCTTATATATGAAACTCCCACATTTTTTAAACCTAATTTTTGACAAAAAAGGGTTCCTTATACACATTAAAATATGGTACATATGATTAAGGAATTGTTTAAAGCTGGATGCCCTTTCAAGTAAGGGATTACCTCACTTGTCTTTGAAAGGGTAGAATTACTTGGTAATTTGTTAACTGGGAAATTCAACGAATGGGATCATCCACACCAGTCAACTATCAATTCTTGAAATCCAAAGCCTAAAACAACAACAACTACTACTACTACTACTACTACTACTACTACTACTACTACTACTACTACTACTACCACTACCACCACCACCACCACCATACTTACCTGCGGGTACAGGAACTGTGAGTTTTTTCCGTAGAATCATCTGACCTTTGCCCGCACATTCTGAACAAGGATGGCTGATAAGGACCTTTGTACCATGACACTTCCGACAGGTAGTCTGCATTACAAATGGTCCGGTGCTAACCGTTTCCTGTTTACAAGAAAGAAAGAGAGAGAATAGTGAAGAGTAATATCACTTGACGGTTCAAGGGCTGTAGCACTTCCAATATACAAAGGCAAGGACTGAACACACAACTATATTCTCTAAAAGGGGAAGATATGAGGGGGGGGGGTGCTGAAAAGTTCCTGGCTTTAAGGGTATTGCAAAAGGCCTGGTTGGAGGCCCAACATTTGGAGTTCTTTTAGAGGGATTAGAAAAACTGAAGGACAGCTGCAATAAGTGTGTGAACCTGTGAGGGGAATACGTTGGATAAAAATCATAATTAACTGGTCGTCCTGTATTTTCTTTTACCCAAAGCCAGGAATTTTTCAGCAGCACCTCATGTATACATATACATAGCTGTATATGTAATAAGAGAAGGAGAGGGAGAGAGAGAGAGAGAGAGAGAGAGAGAGAGAGAGAGAGAGAGAGAGAGAGAAAGAGAGAGAGAGAGAGAGATTGGTGCTTGTAGATCTGTCACTCTGGTTGCCACAAACACACAGAGACAGAGTCAGAAACACATAGAACATAGAGACACTAAGAAGCACATACAGACACACACACACACACACACAGAGGCAGAAACACTTAGAAGCACACGCATACAAGGAGAAACACATAGAAGCACACACACACACAAGGGGAAACACATAGAAGAACATAGAGACACTAAGAAGGACACACAGACACATGCACAGAGAGGCAAAATCACTTAGAAGCACACACAAACACATAGAAGCACCCAGAGACATATTCAGAAATAAAAGCTGCCTGTACTTACCACTCCAGTTCCGTTACAGAAATGGCACCTGACAGGTTTGGTGCCAGGTTCTGCCTTCTTACCACCACACTTTGGACATAAGTCTTTCACATTGACACTGATGTCTTTGTTGATGCCGCGTGCAGCCTCTTCAAATGTTATATTCATGTAAAACTAGAGAATTAAATTAAAAAAAAAAAATCAGAAACAGATATCAACTAAAATACATGTGACATTCATGCCATTCTCAATACATTAGTAAATAACAGGACATTCTTTATAAGCCTGGTACTTATTCTATTGATCTCTTTTGCTGAATTGCTAAGTTATGGGGACGTAAATGCATCAGCATCGGTTTTCAAGCGATGGTGGGGGGTGGCCAAACACAGACACAGAAACATACACGCACACACACATAATGATAAAAGCAATATAGGTAGAACCACTCTCAAAAATCTATCAAATGACAGACTCAACCTCAGTGGAAACTAAATTTAAAACAGAGACAATAAGTAGGATGTTGTAAATTATCATTTGCTTCTTTATTATCAATGGTGATGATGATGATAATGATGATGATGATGATAAAGGTATTATAAATTTATTTTACCTCGGAAGCTGGTGCAAAACCGAATTTTGATTCTTCAAAATCTTGAAAATTACCAAAGCCAGACATTTTAAAGCCGGCGTCACCAAATATTTTTCTGAACAGTTCTTCAGGGTTAATTGTACTTTGGAAATTCTCAAAACCTTAAGAGAGACAAGAAGACACAATATAAAAGAAAGAGAAAGAGAGAGAGTGTGTGCGAGAGAGAGATTGTTTGGAAATATAATTACTCAGTTCTAAAGGAAGGATGTAGTGGCTGAAAGGTTGCGGTGGTGGACTACTGATGCAAAATAGGTGAAAAGTTCAAAGGTTGAGAGTCACTGTTGTTCATCAGGAAGTTGAGGAATTCTATGTAGTTATGTGATCCCATCCACCAGGTGTTAGACATCTCTTTAAGGAAACTACCATCCAACTCTTGTTAGATGGCTATTTATCTAAGCCTCACAGTAACTACTAATCTGTCACCAGTGAAATGTAGATTATAACCTGACCAGACAAACTGACAGGTAGATGATAGTGTGAGACAGTTGATCAGATTACAAGTTCAACTTTAAGAACAAGTTAATCTTGCAAGGTTAATACTGACACAAGGCAGTACAGAAGGACTAATACTCAGTCTTTTAAAAGCTAAATCTCCTGCCAAAAACTGCCTGCCTGGTGGCACTGTCTGTTTCATCTCTTGAACAGAAAGGCCTCCTTACAAGGATTTGTCTTTCCCTTCAGAGCCAGAAAACACTTCAATTCCCAAGAATGACTAAATACCTTCTACAAAGCTCAGGTGAGAGCCACAATGCAATACTATTTCCATAACTGGAATGATGCTACTGACACACATACAAGCATTCTACACCGTATCTAAAGAAAAAAAAACCACCAATCAGATTGGCATGAACTTTCCCACAAACACCCTCTGTCTGGCTCACAGAAGTGCTGTCCCCATTTTGTCTTTCCTGTCAGTATTTCAAAGGACTCTTTTCAGAGCTAGCTGCTTTCTTGTCAGTTGCACTCGTCTCTCCTACTCTCCCTGCTCACATTCTGTCCAATTTATTAGCGCCACATTAATCACACTGAATAGTTTTTGCTTTTCCAGAACATTTGACCTCTGAGAATCCCTCCCCCAGTCTCCAACTTGCAAACATCCAAGTGGGATGTTAATGGTATCAATCTCTTTACCTGATTGCGTACTGCCAAATCCATGTGATCTTTGATTGCCAGCAAAACCACTCTGTCCAGACATTCCAAACAAGTCATACTGTTTCCTTTTTTCAACATCTCCAAGAACCTGTGAAGAAAATCCAATACGATTTCATTTATCTCTGACACAAAGATACGTTTCGCAGGCAGGGTGACATACATCCAACCAGAGTAATTAACCACAACAGATGAACATGCAGGGGCAGAGATTTATCATTCATTAGTTTATCATCTGTAGCTGTCATTCACTCAAGGTCTAACCCAGGGGTCCCCAAACTTTTTAGACCATCGACCCCTTCATGGAATCCTTGACCCCCCCCATCCCGGCATGTACAAGAAAATGAATAATAATAATTAAGTAGATGTGCATTTATTGAACCCTTGAATAGTCCCATCGACCCCCAGGGGTTGATACTGATCCCTTTGGAAACTCCTGGTTTAACCCTTTAGCATTCAGATTATTCTATCAAATGTAATGCTTCACATTCATCATTTAACGTCCACTTTCCCATGCTGGTATGGGTTGGATGGCTTGACATGGAGCTGGCTAACAGGGAGCTGTCCAGACTCCAGTTATCTGTTGTGGCATGGTTTCTCCGGCTATAACAGAAGACACCTGCCCAAGGTGCCACACAGTGGAACTGAACCCAGAATCATGTGGTTGGGAAGCAAGCTTCTTACCATACAACCACGCCTGTATATTTTTAGAATGACACTGAAGGATAGGTGTGACAGGCTGGATCTGGCTGGTTTGAGCATAAAAACAGGTAGCATATTTGGGCAGGATATGGCCGGTCTAAATGCTGAAGGGTCAACAGGCATTGATTTAACATGACACAGCGTAATATCACATCATGTAAATTATGTAAGAACTTACCTCATAGGCTTCGGAGACTTCTTGAAACTTCTTAGCAGCGGTAGGATCGTTCTTGTTGACATCTGGATGATATTTCTTGGCCAACTGCACAGTAGATAGAATAGGAAATGAAGGACATTTGTGTATATGTGCATGTTGAATGAATGTGGGCACGTGTCTGTGTGTGTGTGCATGCATATGTTAACCTGAGAAATTATGACTTTGTTCCCATGAAGTTAATAGCATTCACTTAGGCTCTTTACAGCGATCATTTATGATTTTGGTGAGACAATAAAAACAATATCTCTTTTGATCATAGTGATTTCCAAGTGCAATTTCTGAGGCATTAGGAAATTAACGAAGGTTATTTGCCAAGGATGCAGCATAAATGAGAACAAGAACCAATTTTCAGCTGCATGACAAGTAAACATTGGAGTTTGGCACAGTCATCTGGCTCATTGACTCCTATCGTACTGCATTAACTTTGGATATCCTTGCTGCTTATTTTGATTTTGATCACCTTATTTTGAAATTGTATGAATAATACCATACTTAAGTCTGGTGCCTAAACTTAAGTACCATATTCACCTTGAATATATATATATATATATATATATGTATATATATATAATGATCAAACAGACTCCAAAGACACTGGTGTTGTGTTGGTGTTGGTCTGCACCAGCAAGACTGATATTATTTAAGAAAATTGACAAAAATCATAGTGACCTTGCCATGGAGAGTGGGAAAATCTAACATTTGGACGGAGTCCTTCTTTAAGGAAAGTTGACAGGAGAGAAATTAATAAGAGACAGAGTTTTACATCATCTACGTTGGAAAAAAAAAAAAAAATTGGCTGCAACTGATAAAGAACGCAAGACCAAAGGAACTTCATACATGAACAGGAAGTAGTAGGAGAGAGAAACAGTGCGAGAAAGGTAGAAAGAAAGAGGAATGGAATGGAGAGAAAATGAGAGAGAAGAGAAGCAGTCGATAAGAACAAGGTTAGACAAAGCCAGTAGTAAAGAATTGAGCACAAACCCGATAATAAGCTTGTTTTATTTCCTTTTGGTCAGCACTTTTGGAAACTCCTAAGACATTGTAATAATCCTGTTTGTTGAGAGTCTGGCTTGAATGAATAAGTCGCGCATGTGTTGTTGGTATTAAAGATTTCTTCAGTTTTTCTACAGAAAACGGCAAAAATAATATATAAATTGAAATATTTGAAAACAAAACAACAAATAAACTAGAGATGGCAAAATGTTAATTAAGAGTCAAAATGGTGGATTGTCAGAATCAGTAGAGTGTGAAACGAAGGGTTTTGCAGTATTTGGTTAGAGTCCGAGTTCAAACCCCATTGGGATCAACTTTGCTTTTCATTAAAGAACCAATAAGGTTGTTCTGTACAGTGCAGCACAGAAGGGGTCCTCACTGCTCAATGTTGGGTCTGTTTGTGCAAAGTGATGAGTGAGAAGAGAGGGCAATTGAAGGGTGAGAAGGAGAAAGAAGAGAGAGCATGGAGGGAGTGGTGGCGCAATACTGGAATGGGGGAAGGAGTTTAAAGATGCTAGTATCAAGAATATAGCACAAAAAAATCCACAGCCTCATTCTTCAGCAAAATGCACACACACACACACACAAGCGTCCTACCGACTTTATTTCCTCATAACTTAGCAGAAAAACTCGGATTTTTTTTTAAATGAATGAGGTAACAAAGCCAACACGTATGAGTTTTCTGAAGCTCCTCTCCTTGTCACCCCACGGAATTTTTTTTTTTTTCAAAGCCAATTCCGATATAATCGGAATCTACACCACCTGAAGCATATTTGTAGAAATTTTCATTAGAAAATATCCATTTTTCTGGAAGTTACAAGGGAAACACGACATATTGGGGAGGAGGGGAGCACTTCAATAAGTATGTCTAAACACACACACACAAACAGGGGCCATCACTGATATACTTCTGAAGTTGCAAAGACGAAACGAACTCCGACTTTTGAACTATCGCTAATAGCGAAAAGACGACGGACCGGCAAAATGGTTTGTGTCTTTGATGATGTAAAAAACCTAATGAGATCGATCATAAAGACAGAGTTAAGAAAGCAGATTTTATTTAATAACTTCAACAAGAATTTTAGACGAGAAACTTTACCTAATGCTGGGATATGCATTATAATAGATGAATTATATAACATATAATTTACACACACACACACGCAGAAAACAAACAACTACAAGAGAGTTACTAGAAATAGCAACCAAATCTTTCTTAAAGCAAACATTAAATAATGTAGTCTGTCGTTTTATACTACAATAATAATAATAATAAAAGGGCGGGGCGGAATGGTCAGAGTTGAGATGACTTTAATCCTATGTTTATTTAATCAAAATCGATTTGGGATACACCACAAATGTGATTTACACACACACACGAACATACTATCATAGATACACGTGTGTGAAGAGATAGATTGATAAAGAAAGAAAGAAAGAAAGAGAGAGAGAGAGTGTGTGTGTTATAGAAACAGGCACGCGGCTACCACAGTAGAAAAATAGAGGTCACCTCGTCAGGAAACTTCTAGTTTGACGTCATATTTACTTTATAACGAATGATAAGGTAATAAAAGATTGTGGAGAGTCTGCATATATATATATATAGGGGTAGACTGGGTGATGAGGAGATGGGGCGTCGAGGAAGGCGGTGCGTAGTCCACGCTTTTCTCAAGGGCATTAATAGTCACGGACGGGGTGGCAAATCGAAACCGAACAGCGACTTTCGGATCGGCCGGAACATCGCCCTATTCGCTTTATAGCAGCAGGGCGGCTTTCTGGTGTGAGATACATTGAAAATAAGATTGGATAGTCATGGCTAGAGCGCCGTGATCAAAAATCTATGTCAACAGTGTTGACCTTGGGATAACCAAATTCACCACCACTATTTACCGTTTTTTTTTTAAAATTTCATAAATATGTTCCACATCGTTTGAAGTAATGGAGGTGGAACGGCGAGAATGCATGAACGTCACACAATCACATTCCTACTCGGCAACCAACTTAGCAGGCGAATATGATTCTTAAGACAAGGTTTCGATTCTATTAGGAATCCGTTTCAATAACTACTTTTCACTGTGTGTGTGTGTGTACTGTTATCATTATAGTTATTAATTGATAGAAATCAACCATAAATATTTAATCCAAGGCCGGTATTTTAAACGGAAGCCGTAAAAAGGGACGTAACTAGATATCGCAATACATGTGGTCCGGCGCTCGACCGATTTTGCACAAACATTAGCTCGGCTTGTCTCTCCGTAACTTCGACATAAATTCGAATATTTATAGGAGACAGAAGTGAAGGAAGATTAATTAATTAAATAATAAATCCTAGTAAATTACTGGTGGTTACGAAGCGACCCCACAACAAATCACTGAATTTGATTTTTGCTACGGGAGGTCACAGGTTGTGTAACCCCACGTCAACACAAATCGAGAAAACCAACGAACGTCGGGATTCTAGCTATTACCACTCACACCAAGGGGATATCTAAAATTATTATATTATCAAATGTATCCTTCCGCTTATGATTGAATAGATAGATGTATCCTTGCGTTTGTGAGATTTGGCTGCTATATCTTGCAGCTCGAACCACCCTGTAGAAGCTCCTAGTTGAGCGTAATTTACATCGATTTTATACATTTCAGCCACAACTTCACCCTTTTCGAGAAAAATCTCTCTTGCCTCATGTCTCACTAACAAATAACTATAATATAAAAAATGGACAATAACAGTTGAAACATGTTGCGCAGTTATTGTTTCTCAGTCCTCGGTCAACCCAAATGAAGCTGACAACAAATAATCAAAATTAACTCGAGCCATGATCATCCCTCCCACACGTTTTTTTTAAAGACTACCAAGGGTTACAAAGTGTGATCTGAGACGAATTTAGCTGCTATTTATTCAACATGTCGAACGGTCATTGTGAGGCTCTCATATTGTTAGTAAGTCTTACAAAACTACGAAATAAATTCAAGGTAAACTGATATGGCAATGCGGTTTCACTCTCCGCCATACATTCCATAAACGATTAGCCTCGTCGAAAATACAGGATATTTTATTACCAATGAAGTTCTTGGACCTGCTAGAAATAGCAGCTAAACGTCCTTCAACTCACACCCTATTGTCAAGGACACGTTTAATAATATTATCCGAGGTACATTTAAAAAAGCTTGGATAGTCATGAATGGAATGTGCTTGATCATAGACGTGGTGTACCAAGAGATGACTTCAGGCTAAAACAACACCACGGAATCAACAGCACGTGTGTTGACTAACTACTTCCCGTTATCGAACATGCTGTTACATCTTATGAAAATGGATGGATCACATGTCAGATGGGCGAAATCTGTTTAAAGTCAGAATTAAAATTCAATGCAAGGATAGACATTGTTTTATATATTTATATATATATATATATATATATATATATATATATATATAGTGTGAGCCTGTACTGATGGACATTCTCTGAATCAGCTGTCGGACTGTAGAGCGTCAAAATGTCATCACATCCCGATAGCATCGCTAACTTCCAACGATTAATATAAAAGAATAAATACATACACAAGGTGTTACCAAAGCTGTCGTCATTAAGGCTCAGTGTACAGATGATGGTGTAGTTGTAAAGAAATAAGGGTTAAAATAACCTTAACAAAATACCAGCTCAGTATCCCTACAATTTCCTTATTTGTTGGAGACGGTGATCGATATGCCTCTTAGATAATATTATCGTTAATAGGTAAAGAAAAATCAGGCTTAACCAACCTAATCAAGTTAATTCTGGAATAAATTGTTTCTTTTTTAATTGATCAAAATTATTTCCCCCTTTCTCTTTGAATATGTCACAAACAATTCGCGCTCGATTTTTGCTTTTTTCTTCCAATTAAGAAAATGTCATATGAGAAGTTTTTGCATATCATTAAGTAGATCACGTCTTAAATTATCTTTATATATATTTTATTATATTTACACACACACACACACATACCCAATATTTGTCTATCTCACGAGGTCTCAACTTCAATTGAAGAAATACCTGTTGGTGAACTAGGAACAATACGATCCCCCCTCATCTGTAATGTCATAGGTGTTAACAACGATTACGTACATTGGCACCAAAAACATATTGTAATGTATTTTATGAACCCTCACCTTATAATTAGAAGAATTAAAGACAAAATCGACCTTTGCCAAACTACCTTCTGACAATGTTAATAATAATAATACGGAATAAAAATACGTATTGCCACGCACACACGAAACTTTCAATACTTCGAATGCGTAAAATGAGTCGGATCCCTTGTTTAATATCAAACTAACTAGTCGAGTAAACCGAGAGTTAAATATGTTCCAAACATGACAATTCCGTCTTCTTTTAAAGACTGAAAAATGTTGTTCTACATCAGATGTAAGACAGTAGGATACGATACAATTGGAGATTTAGATGCCATTTCCAGCAGGTCAAGCGACCGTAGAATGACCGCTTTTTGTAACCAAAGCTTAAAAGGTCAGCTATTCAGGTTTTCAGTGATCGTTAATTTACGAAAAAAACAAACAAAATAAAATAAAACATATTTAGGCACGTACAAACAGTTTCGTAGGTTAAACTTAAGGTCTACCCTATACACGATTACGTAAGTGGGACGTTAAGAGACACATTTATTAGTTTCCCAAGCACAGGTTCATTAGTCTCTACCGGATTTCATTAGTGGGTGGTGTACCATAAAACTATGTCCACTATGCATCTTCGTGTTTTAATTTCAATTGTTCCCAATGTTTATAGATTTTTAAAAAAATACATTAACATTTGCAACTGCTTAAAGCGAATGTTTCCTTCTTGTTTCCGTTTCATATTGCCGAGTAAATATTTTTTATTCACCTGGGATTTCACTTCAGAAGTGAACAAAGTTAGATTAATTCTCCATATACTGCCAATTTACCATTTTGTATATTTTCAATATATCTGTCGACATGTGAGTATCTCAAGTTTAATATTTTTTTTTTCATCGTCTCTGTATAAATCAGGTTTTTCAGTTTGAATGGTTTTTAGTTCCCTTTAATACGAATTCAAGTTTCCCCTTAAAGGACGTCCAAACTGCAGTTCTATAATTCACATGGGATCTTACACATTCGTAATTGTATATTTTTGTGTTTAATTAAATATTATTATACCCATCGCTATATCTAGTAAAGAGTTTGTGTGGAATGCTGGAAGGATGATGTAATGTTGTGACATTAATGACCTTTCCACTGAATGAAGTGACATGAAACGGTTTCACGTAGAACTCGAAGACCAGTTGCGGCGACTCGGGGGGGGGGGGAATGATTAAAAACAGCTAGCTCAGTCCGTTCACATTATGGTCTACTGTTGCATATTTTTATCGTTCCCAGAAAGGGTTAAAAAAAAAAAAATTTAATCTGACACGGGAACTCAGAAATAAGAATACAAATAATTTCTAATAAGGGTAACGAATTTTGTAGAAGAAAGGACATGCTTCCATGACCTCAGTATTCCACTGACCGGTATTTCTTTTATCGACCCTGGAAAAGTGAAAGACGAGGGTGAGCGACCCACGCAGGATTTGAACATAGCTAGAAACAACAGCCAAACTAATAATGGGTTCTAATATTGGTAGAAAAGAAAGAGCACATGCAATTAAATCATCCGTACTATATAACTGGTATTATTTTTTGTTACATATGTATATAATTTATACCGGAATGTTCGATAATACACATATATAGACGCACTCACCTTGCCGTGACGAGACCTCTGTGTAGAAAGCCACATTTAGCGTAGTGAACCATCGACTTGATGTAAATTGATAGTTAGAAAGACGAGCAGACGGTAAATGACGGTCGATTACTACTTGACAAAGTTGTTTTAAGGAAATATTATTACTACTACTGTTGTTACAGATATGTCTGAGACACCAACGTCCAGCTACATGTCTGTAAGAAGCCATCTTTACTACCGCTACTGTTGTTGTTGTTGATGATGGTAATGATGATAGTGGGGGTGGTTGTGGATAACAGAGTGTAAGAGAGAGGAAGGGAGGTTACGCTCGCCAGGGGAAGTAACTCGTCGGTGTCTATGAGACTCAGTTAACCTCTCGTACATAACATCACATTAGTCTTTTATACTCTTCGCATACACAAGCGGGCGGTGATATAGACATACACACACACTTAAACACAATAGATACATACATGCATACACGCAATAAATGCACACACATTTATATTAACTCACACATAACGTACACACAAGCACACGTGCACAATCACATATTCACAACAGACACACACACAGAAGAAACGGATGGGTTGATGCAAAAACAGGAAAAAGTACAAAAGAAACGAAGAATAATAAAAAATGCTTTCAGAATAGACACAAGGGCAAAAGGAATGACATTTCTGGGGAGGGGTGTAGTGGATTGCATTGACCTCATAACCTGACTGGTTCTTTTTAATCTTTTATTTGTTCCAGTCATTTGACTGCGGCCATGCTGGAGCACCGCCTTTAGTCGAGCAAATCGATCCCAGGACATATTCTTTGTAAGCCTACTACTTGTTCTATCGGCCTCTTTTGCCGAACCGCTATGTTACGGGGACGTAAACACACCGGCTCGGTTGTCAAGCGACGGTGGAGGGGGGGGGGACAAGCACAGACACGCTAATATACGACCTATGTTATAATCTCCACTCTTGTTTATACAACGAATGGGGCAAAACTAGCCGGTATACAGCACTTACTCGGTATTACCTGTATCTTTGGGTTTGGTTGAATCCAATACCCTTCTTAACCTTATATATACATA
>NC_068993.1:56332290-56333115 GCF_001194135.2 Octopus bimaculoides
CGGCAGACGAAGTACCGCTAAGCATTTTGCCCGGTGTGGTAACGTTTCTTATTTCTTTATTGCCCACAAGGGGCCAAACATAGAGGGGACAAACAAGGACAGACAAAGGGATTAAGTCGATTACATCGATCCCAGTGCGTAACTGGTACTTAATTCATCGACCCCGAAAGGATAAAAGGCAAAGTCGACCTCGGCGGAATTTGAACTTAAAACGTAGCGGCAGACGAAATACTGCTAAGCACTTCGCCCGGCGTGCTAACGTTTCTGCCAGCTCGCTGCCATTCTATATTATGTCGACCTTGACGGAATGAAAGATAAAGTCGATCTTGGCGTGATTAGAACTCGGAGCATAAGAGCCAGATTCCACCTAATAACGGCTTAGGATTTAGACAAAAAGCCCAACAGTTTCAAACCCTCAACTTGACTGTTACTTCATTTTATTGAACCCGGCAGCGCGAAATTTTTTTCTCATGGGAGTTCCGGACCTCAGAAAATGAATTCATTTGGATACAGCCAATCAGAGCTCACCTCGACTCTGTTGTCAAGTTAACAACCACACTCTACCAAGTAAACTCAAGACGAAGAACGGTGTTATAAGTTGACCAATCGCCAAGTTATGCCTGATATTAGAAGTCAAGTTATTAGATCGATTTGTATCTATACCTATTATTGGATTTTGTTAGGGCCCCATATGGTAAAGATGTGGATGAGAAAAATATGGGTACAGGATGATGTGCTAGCAACCCTCTCCCCTTACTGCTTTACAAAGTAAACAACAACACAAATAACTACGCAGAGGCAGCCATGGTTGAAACAAGAACAAGA
>NC_068993.1:56333125-56336344 GCF_001194135.2 Octopus bimaculoides
AACAACACAAATAACTACGCAGAGGCAGCCATGGTTGAAACAAGAACAAGAACAACAAGCATTCTTAAAAGAGAAAAGAAGCATGGTCATTCCTTAGCCAAGTGACCTTATCTTATCTCCCATCACTTGTTATGAGCTCCCAAATTAGTTTGATAGTTGAGCTCTGATTGACTGTATGCAAATGAGTTCATAGCTGGAGTCCAGAACTCTAGTGGGAAAAACAATTTCGGAACCCGGCAGCATGAAAGGCAAAGTTGACCTTAACGACATTTGAACTCAGGGCGTAAAAGTGCCGGAACAAATGCCGCATGATAGTTTCCGATGCTCAAATGGTTTCTGGTTTAGGCACAAGGCCAGCAATTTTGAGGGAAAGGAGTGTAGTCAATGTCATCGATCCCAGTAATTGATTACTTTATTTTATTGACCATCGAAAGGAAAGATCGCTCTCATGTTCAAGCGTGTCAACTGGTATCAGATAAGAAAAAATATCAAGACCAAATCCATGTCATGGGTGCGGTGGTCTACATTTTAAAAATAACCGTCCGTTTAGGTCGTAAAAAGTCGCACTGTAGGACAGAACCTGAAAAAGGGCTCAACAGAAAAAATCACGTGATCAGGTTATCGGTGACAAAAAAATATGAACGAGCCTCAAAGGAAATTTGTGTATGTAAAAATTAATAACACAAACGTAAAGTTACAATTGGATACGGGTAACGATATCTCGAAAATTAACACAGATACATGGGGAAAAATCGTGAGACCTAGATCAAATGAAACTTTGAAAATTGCCCGTGGTGTTTCAGGAAAAAAATTATATTTTAAGGGCGAATTGAGAAGTGATATTACTTTTCGTGAAAAAACCTTAAAAGCCAATATTTTTGTATTAAATGATACACTAAATTTATTCGGAACTGACTGGATGGAATTATTTAACTTATGGGACCTCCCCATAATCTTTTCTGAAAGAATGTGAATGGTTTTCCCTCCGCCCTATCATCCTGGTCAAATAGACAAGCAGAGCGTTTTGTTGACATCTTCAAGAGGGCGTTGAAAAAGGCGAACAATGAAGTAATGGACGACCTTGTACTTCAGCAATTTCTAAGAGCGTACCGAGTAACACCTGATCCGAATACGCTGTCGGGAATATCATCCGCAGAATTGATGTTTGCTAGAGAGGTCAGATCCGTCTTTGATGAACTGATGCCGAGTAAAGATAAAAAATTAAAAAAAGCAAACAACAAAAATATTTCAAAATTCTTCAAGTTAGGCGACTAAGTTTTTTTATAAAAACCTATAGATATGGTAAAGAAAGCTGGCAGGACGGTGTAATTATTAAACAAATTGGAAGTATGTTATTCCTGATAAAAGGGAAAAAATGTCGAACATAAAAGACATATTAATCAACTTAAAAAAGAGATACACGGAAAAGATAGTCACGAGAAATGAAGTATTGTACGGTACGTTTGAGGTATCAACACCCAAGAAATTTGAAACGACACATTTTAGCACCAGAAGACGGAAAAGAACGGAAACACTGGAACTGAACCCTAAGTGTAAGATATATTAAAACTCTGAGTGGAGTTCAATTTTCAAAAGGGGAGAGTGAGGCGAGACTAATTCTATAAAGGGGAGATGTTGTGGAAGGATTCCGACCATCCAGTAAGTGATTACAAGTGGAATGATTCATTGTTATAAAATAAAGAACTGTAAGCGATTGGCAGTTCGGGTTGGTAAGCAGTTCATTGTGAGCCGTGACTGAGAGCGGTGAGTCTTGTGTGATAGTATTCGTATTGCGTCTTGTAAATACTTTCTTTCCTTCCTGCTTCGTTAAAATTATATATCCAACACTAGGATATAAATGGGAGGCGCAATGGCCCAGTGGTTAGGGTAGCGGACTCGTGGTCGGTGGATCACGGTTTCGATTCCCAGACCGGGCGTTGTGAGTGTTTATTGAGCGAAAACACCTAAAGCTCCACGAGGCTCCGGCAGGGGGTGGTGGCGAACGCTGCTGTACTCTTTCGCCCCAACTTTCTTTCACTCTTCTTGTTTATGTTGTGCCTGTAATTCAAAGGGTCAGCCTTGTCACACTGTGTCACGCTGAATATCCCCGAGAACTATTGGAAATCAGATAATGGATAGAAATATATTCCATTTGAAGCTATTATTCATCAGAGATTTCTTGAATAAAAAATATTGATCGTGGTTCTAATTTCACACGGATTGTAGTTAAGTCACCTGTTCTGGGTGTTGTGCAACTGGTTCAGACAAAAGTTCTTGTCATCGGAGAAGAACCAGATCATCCTCAGCTCAACAAGATGCTTCAGCTTGTTCAAGAACTTCTTTGCTTTCGTCAAGCGATTCTCTTCGGCCTTGGCTGTCAGAACTTGTCCCTAGCGCCTCTTATACGAGCGGTAGTGAAGGTCCTGTTGCAGAGCCAAGTTCATGGTGACGATTCCAACAATCATCTCTCGCCAAAACCGAGCACGGTTCTTTCATCACCTTGTCTTGCCGTTGTTGCATAGATTCCGGCGGGCAGCTAAACTTTTCTCAATTACAGCTTCAATCTTAATGCTCTCCAACACGTTAAACTGTCCCTGAAAAAGGAGACATAAAGAAAAAAAAAATCGCTAAATTTAGCCCGAATTCTCTGTATACAGAGAATTTAGCTTTTAAGTTTTATTTTCCTGTTCATCTCATCAAACTTGTTTCTTCGTAATGTTCACTTCTTTTATCTTTCATCTGTTTTAATCATTAGACTGCGGTCATGCTGGAGTGCCACATTGAAGAATTTTTAGTCGAATGAAACGATGCTAGTACTTACTTTTTAAAGACTGGTACTTATTCTATCGGTCTCTTTTGTCGAACTGCCAGGTTACGGGGACGTAAATACACCAATACTAGTTGTCATGCGGTGTTGGGGAACAAACACGAAACACACATACGTACATGCGTACATACTTTCGTAAATACATACATACATACGTACATATACATATGACAGGCTTCTTTCAGTTTCCGCATACCAAATCCACTGACAAGCCTTTGGTTGGTCCGAGGCTATAGTAGAAGACACTCACCGAGGGTGTCGCGCAGTGGGACTGAACCCAGAACCATGTAGTTGGGAAGCAAGCTTCTTACGATATAGTAACGCCTGAGATAGCAAAATAAATCTTAGACTTTTGAGACAATATTGATAGTCCGGAGTTGACAAACTTCCAT
>NC_068993.1:56336887-56342880 GCF_001194135.2 Octopus bimaculoides
TTCAAAGCATTGTTCTTTCTGTTCTGCCTGCGCTTCTCTGCACCAGCTTTCCTGTCACTTTCATATTGTCGGGAACCGCTGTGAACAGCGACCCGCCACTTCGCCACTTGGTCCTATCTAAAGCTGTCTGCTCCCATGATGACGGGTCAATGTTGAAGGCCTTCAGTGATACCTTTAGGCTGTCTTTAAACCGTTTCCTCTGGCCACCATGGGAGCGCTTGCCGTGCTGGAGCTCACCAAACAAAAGCTTCTTGGGTATTCTGTAGTCTGGCATGTGGGCTACATGACCAGCCCAGCGAAGCTGAGTTCTCATCAGGATGGTAGGGATGCTTGGGAGCCCGGCACGAGTGAGGATTTCCTTCAAAATTACAAGTTTTATGAACGACCAAAATACAGAATTACTTCCCTTACTATTGTTGTAGTAGAGAGTTATTTCCCTTAGCAGACGCTCTAATCTTTGACGTTTCACTAAATATTATAGAGCTTATTTCACTAAAATTTCGTTTCATAGAATTTCTTGACCCTTAACAAGGCGTATTAATTTCTCTATATTCGTAGTTAATACATAAAATACACAAAGTAAAAAAAGTAAAATATACACTAATGGTATAACTTTATTTGCGAAATTACTTTTTTTTTTTTTTTGGCAAGCGAATTGCAGAGTCGATAGAGCGTTGGATAAAATGCATCGCGATATTCGTTCCGACTCTCTGTGCTCTGTGTTCAAATCCCGCTGAAGGCAAGAGTTCCTGTTATCCTTTCGTTGTCTGTAAAAAGAAGAGTAACAGTCGTTGGAGCAGAAAAAAAAAAAAAAATTAAATGGACATAACTAAATACACCAAAATATGGGCAGAAAAAATGTTTCCTAGTTGAAGTTCCCGATTGTACTGAGCAGACTTTGACAGCATTGAGTGAACGATAGATTCTACCTGAGAGTCTCATAGTAAATGGTGTCTAGCGATCTTACAATAACATTGGAATTCTAAATGGTGGTGTATACACTCACGAGGTGATTGTAAATGAAGATTTCATTCACCTTGCCAATGAAGACGTCCACACGCAAAATATAGAAAATATGTGGATGCGTGTTACACACAAATTACGCCGTTAACTTGGAATTTCAGAGGCTTTGTTTGTTTCCTATTTGCACGAGTTCATACGATGCAATTCAGTAGACAAGAATAAGTCCCTTTACTTCGTTTTACGCAGGTAAACTGAATAATTACCCAAAATACTATTGGTGTTGCTTAGTGATATAAATGTTTCAGACGGTCTTCTTAAGAATGTGACAGAAAAATTTCAAAAAATAAACAGCGAAAAATGCCAGGAATTAAAATGTACAAGGGAACTAACTCTTTACAAATCTCATACAAATTGTAACCGTATGAATTATTTCCCTTGCTCATCGTATCGCAGTCGGAGGTTTCGTTGTATCAATATCTGTTCAAAGGTAGTGAGATCCTTTTCTCTCTGTCTCTCTCTCTGTCTCTGTCTGTCTGTCTGTCTGTCTGTCTGTCTGTCTGTCTGTCTGTCTGTCTCCCCCTCTCTCTCTCTTTGTTTTTTGTACTAAGACAAAAGTATAGCTGATTTCGTTTTCCCAACTATTGTTAATGATATGCCTAAGGTGTCTCATCACAAATCCATGCTACTGTTTTTACTTGTTAACGGCCTTGTCGTATGCCTCTAACTCCTCTGTGGAGTCGTAAAAGGTGTCATTATGACACGTAGTGGGTCGTTTCAGACATTTTTAGACCTGTGGTATCCATACCTCTTTGTATTTGATTAGTGCCGATTTCTTCCAGAAGAGAGAGAGAGAGAGAGAGAGAGAGAGAAACTGACGGACAGACATACAGATATACAGACAATTAGAATGAAAGAAAGCAGGAAAGAGAAAAACAGCGCTGAATTAACCATCAAGTACGTCGTTAAGGCAGCAAAGGAAGGTGGTGGTGGTGGGGGCATCATAGAAACGGTAAATGGTTTACGGCACAAAAGAAATCGCTTGAAACTTGCTCAAATAATATTCGAGATGCTTTACCTCTACTAAGTATAGAAACAGATGTGTTACGTAAGGTTAATTTTGAGGATCTGATCAAAAACTTTAGAATTATAAAAACTTTTCAAATATAAATAAAGTGGAAGTATATAAAAATAAACATTATTGTCTATCTTTTTGTTAGTTTTGTTTCATTTTGAAAAATGAAAATTTATTTTATGGCTTATAATTGTTTATATTTTGAATGAGCACCAAAATCCTTTATAGACCTTAATCCGGCCCGAGAGGGATGAATCGACCCTCGTACAAAATTGTTAATTCATTTATAGGCCCTGAAAGGATGGTAAGGAAAGTTGAACTGAGCGGTATTTGATCTCAGAGTGCAGAAAGTCAGAACGATTGTCACAATGCAGTCTATAAGATTGCTTTAACGAGTCTGTCGATCGGTCACCTACATAATCACTGGACCGAAAAAAAAAAAAAATTTAATTAATATTTTTTTTTACTATTTCATTGACTATATCTAGTCTGCAAGGTGGTTTTGTATTATATATGCACCATGTACGTTTTATTCTTATATATATGTGTGTGTATATAATTAGATTATATATATTATTAATTTTATTGTGTTTTGTTATGTGCATGAACTCCCGGTCCATAGAAAAATTGTCTTGCATGAAACTGATCTGTGGTGCAAAAACGTTTGGGAGCCGCAGCCTTCGAGCTGTAAATAAGGGGTGGGATCGGTGGGTAATACTATTTTTTTTTTTTTTGCACTGTAATTTGTCCTTCACCTGATTGTCGGTCCACGGCCATTGCCTCATCCTTCCGAATACCGGGCTGGTCTTGATCATCTTGCGATTTAGTTTGTCACTGAGATTACCATAACAATGGATTGCACGTCGAAGACAGGTAAAAGTGAGTTGCCTCCATGCAGCTCCCACACCTCGAATTATGACGTCAAGCCGCATACAATCAAGTGGAAAATAATTTTGAAAATTAATGCCATATGTTAATGGATAAAAAAAATGTAAACTATGTAAGAAAATGTAAACTATGCAAGCTGAAAGAGCGGAGATCCTTTAAAGATCTAAGAAATCCATCTCACTGCTGAATTCTGGATCTGAAATCTTCAGCAGATTTAAACAAATGGATAAATTCCTGTTGGCAAATTGAGGTCAACTTTGCTTTCCATCCTTTCAGGGTCGATAAAATAAGTACAAGTCGAGTATTGGGGATCGGCGTAATCGGCTAACCTCTTCATTTTGAAATTACTGAAGTTGTGCAAAAAAAAAAAAGAAAAAAAAAAGAATTGAAACCATTAATCAAAGGAGAGACATAATTAGGTTGAAGTCATTTACCAACGGTTTTCACTAATTGGTTCTTAAATAATCTTTGAAACGAAAACTTGTTAATTTTTATGGTAGGTATTTTAAGTGCTAATCTTTATGCTGCAGATGAATTTTTAATAAAACATTTATTTTCTCATTAAACAGTTGCCATAGTAATTTTTGCCGTAGTTATTTACGCCGTAAAGGTTTTACTGCAAACATTTACGCTGTTAGATATCTTTGTTGTAATATTTTAAAAAAAGAAAAGAAAAAAAAGCCGAACAAACGGCAGACCATTATTCCATTTAATGAATACAGCTGCATCACTTTTCTGGTCCTTTTTAATGTTCTCATTAATCCTTTAATCCTTCCTTAATCTCTGCTCCTCAACATGGTAAATGCACAGTTCATATTCTGCATTCCTCTTTTTCTTAATTTAGTTACGGATTAGCGTGATAAAAGTCTCTTTAACTCCGAATGAGAGAGGTTGCTACATACATACACATCTGTATTAAGAGGCTACAATATATACACACACATACATACATACATACATACATACATACATACATACATACATACATACATACACACACACACACACACTAGGAGGGTTGCCCCCATCAAGCGGTTATTAAATATGTTGAAACCTTTTTTTTTGTTTATTTTTGTTGAACTTAATTTACTAATTTTGTGAATGAAAAAAGTAAAGACCACGTACATGTTTCCCGACTTCACAACCTCATTAACAGCGCCCTCTATGCTTTATAAGCAAGTCTTCTGCCTTACCCCTAAAAAAAACCCACCCTTAAATTTTTTTTTTTTTTACACAACCCCTCCCTTTTGGGCTACGGGGAATACGAATCTGCCAAAAAATTGGCAAAAATCGACATTTCTAAATTATTGGCCTTATGCTAAAATTTGGAACCGTTATTTATACTAATGTGTGTGAAGGTGCGTGGTTTAGTGGTTTGGGCATTCAACTCATGATCGTAAGGTCATGAGTTCGATTCCCGGAAGCATATTTTGTCCTTGAGCAAAATACTTTATTTCCCGTTGGCGAAAAAGAGTTGCATCTGTAATTCAAAGGATCAGCCTTGTTACATTCTGCTGAATCTCTCTGAGGCTACTCGTGTTTGTGGATTGTTCAGCTGCTTGCACGTTAATTTCACGAGCCAGCTTTAGGGCGGTGATCTGGCGGACAAAATGCTTCGCGGTATATTTCGGCCGTCATTGCGTTCTGAGTTGAAATTCTGCCAAGGTTGACTTTTGGAGTTTGTAAAATAAGCACCATTTGAGCACTGCGGTCGATGTAATCGACTAACCCCGTTCCACGAAATTGCTGGTTTCCTGCCAGAAGTTGAAATCATTATTTACACGTATCTGTATTTTAATTATTTAAATAAATTCAATATTTGTTTAATTGACCAAGGTGACCTTCCCTGGTTCGGAAAAGTCAGCAATCTGGGACGACTTTGGAATAAAGGGTTCCGGAAAAATCAATGATGCCCGTGTAGTATCTGAGTAGTGGGATATGATTCAGTCGACTAAACCCATAAAACGAGATTTGTGTTCGCGAAGTTTATAATAACATTTATAGAGAGCCTCAAATGCTGAAATAATATTATTTCAGCTCAAAATAATATTATTTGTGGAAGGCTACAAACCTAGAAAGAATGAATAGAAACGGGCCCGAGGAGAAGAGATGAGGAAATTCGCTATGCATCAAAGAATGGTATCTGATTTAGCAGGAATATACGGGGATGAAGTTGTTCTGATATATTTTCTTCTTTTAGTTAGGTGAAGTTTATAACTTAGAAAGTGTTGGATAAACACGAAACTGGTTTAGCATTTCAATATGCATCGCAATCAGAGGATACTGATTGAAATGAGACATAGGCCTAGGAAGAGAGGACGTGCATCTACTAGTTTAAAAGAATAGTGGCTGTTGCAGCTTCGGTAAAAGTGAATGTCATTTCATGCTAGAGGGAAATTTAGCTGTTATTTCTGACAAATCGTGAGCTCTTTTATGAGCTCGAACTGTGTGTTGTCCAAAAGTAACGGCGAGTGCGATGCTGTGGCTCTCATTCCATGACTATATGGTATCTATGTTTCGGTGAGGAAACATGTTACTCACTCAACTGAAATTTTTCTTTCAGTTGAAGAAAGAAAACAAAAACCTTGTGTAACCAAAGAGGAGATAATCCTCAAAATAATGGCAACTTAACAAAATCATTTATATGCCCCCCCCTCTCTCTGTATATATCATATATACACATATATATCCTCTGTATGTATACTCATTTACTCATTTACTTGTTTCAGTCATTTGACTGCGGTCATACTGGAGCACCGCCTTTAGTCGAGCAAATCGACCCCAGGACTTATTCTTTGTAAGCCTAGTACTTATTCTATCGGTCCCTTTTTGCTGAACCGCTAAGTGACGGGGACATAAACACACCGGCATCGGCTGTCAAGCAATGCTAGGGGAACAAACACAGACACACAAACATACACACACACACACACATACATATAAATATACATATATACGACGGGATTCTTTCAGTTTCCGTCTACCAAATCCACTCACAAGGCTTTGGTCGGCCCGAGGCTATAGTAGAAGACACTTGCCCAAGGTACCACGCAGTGGGACTGAACCTGGA
>NC_068993.1:56343554-56346054 GCF_001194135.2 Octopus bimaculoides
GTGGAAGGTGTTTGTAAGCCATTTAAAATAACACACAAAATCCGTTTGATTCACTTCAACATTTAAATTTAATTTGTCAAAATATTTTCGTCGCTTTGAGACCGCCACCTGTTCACTGACACAATTCTGTGCTATATATACTCTCTATGTTTGTATATATATATGCTGTGTGTGTGTGTATGCAGAATTTCATATTCAGCTGTTATTGATTATTTCTTTCCAGCCAATTGATGTGAGCAGTCAATCAGAAAGTTGACTGAATGTAACGCCCCCAGATACGGATCTATAATCCTACTTAGTATACACACACACGTGCGCACACACACACGTGCGCACACACACACGTGCGCACACACACGCGCGCGCTTATACATTTTTCAAAACAGTTGTAATGAGGAAATATGGCTACAGCTGTTGGGCTGGAACTAGTTGAAAGAAATAATTTGTAATAATACAATAGTATTGAAGTAATGTAATATTATCATACATACAAGCAAAGTCATACAGATAGAATACGAAAGGATGTACAGATTAATATAAATATGAATCTGTCCCAGACACGGCGCTGTGTTTCGATTGCGAACTCAACCTCTTCACTGGGCAATCATTATGCGCATATTTACAGCCTCCCCCACACTCTTACACAAAGTGTGTATAAATATATTTCCGTTCTTGTAATTCACATAGACAAATAGACATCGACTAATCACGCGCGCGCGCACACACTGCAGTGGTTAAATATTTCACCAAGATGAACTAAGTTTTAACTGTCTTATTAATGGGCATCTATCCATTATAAAGCTCCTGATATGTAATTAACATCTCGGTTCATTACCCACCCACCAGTAGAGTGCTCTGAAAGTATTTTTACTACCTAGGACAGTTATAATTTCTAGTGAATATGTAAGGAGACCGCTTCGACCCCACTCAACCAATGACCATCTCTCATTTCTGGAGAGCGTCTAAGATACATTTGCTCACGTATCACTCTTTTTGTTTTTTGTTTTAAGACACCAAAGATTCAATTAATGGAAATTTAGTTGCAATTTCTAGCAGGCCAGGCAGCCTCATTGGCTGGAACGAGCAAATTTAAGGAATTTGAATCCAGGCAGGTACCTTATAAGCACTCTAGTATAATCTAGGTTCTGATTAACCACATCAAATGATATGGTACAATGGGAAATTGTTTAAGGTAAACAATCACACAATATTTCACTTGATGATGAAATCCTAAGTTTTCTTTGGATTTTATACAGCATACAGAGTGTATATTCAAGACATTAAAGATAAGAATGGAGAAGTATACATTCTCGAAAGCTTCTCGAATACTGTAATAAACAAGCTTTGGAGGATATGTAATTCCTCATTCTTATTTTTAATATCACACACACATACACACACGCGCATACACACAGAGTAGTTTCGTTCTCGCCTACAAAGGAGTATTGATGTCTTGTGAGTAGACAGTAGTTGCTTCTTTCCTCCAATCCCAAAATGTATTAAATAAACAACAACCCAAAGAATATGTTTTCTTAAGTATTTTTGTGTCGCCGAGTACGTGTGCACTAATGTAGCAGACAAACAACACACAAACACACACACATTCAAAATTTGTAGCTTGGTAACTATGTACTCGATATGTACGTACGTACGTATGTATGTATGTGCCAACATCAAAGTGGTATGACGTATAAGGACGTTTGCACGTGACTGTGGCGAACTCATCGAAATAAAGTCCTTCCCAGCTCTTTATACGAATGAGAGGTTTCGCAGAAGCTCAAGAAATCTAGATGCATGCAAACAGGCACGTATTGCATAAATTCCATTATGTAATAAAGATATTCTACGCCCTCCAGAAATTCTTCCGTAGCAACGTTGTACCTATTAAATATGTCCAACCAGAAGTCTAGCTCTTTATGATCCCTTGGAACCTTTATGTTTTGTAACGTTTCGGTAACGTCTTAGTGGATATGGCCTCTCACAATCGCCCAGATGCTGCACATGTTTTGAACATCTCGGTCGTGACGACCTCTTTACAGTCTACACACCTCTTCTAAAATTCTACATTCCATACTGGTACCTTTGCATTGATTTATATATATTATTATTCCCTTCACTACAACATTCCCTTCGCAGAATTCACAGTGTTTTTAACATGCACGAACTGTCGAACACCAATTATCACACTGATGGACACATCACCAAAACTGGATCTCAGTCACCTGTTACAGGTGATGGGGAAATTATCTGAGGTGACAAGCACCAGATCTATCTTGAAACATAACCGGGTTGTGGCAATTTCATAAATACAATTGCTGACAACACTGGGTTACCTGGGAAAGATCCCTCAACCCATTTGCTTTGGGGATTGGATGTAAACGCAAGTCAGAGTGGAGGAGAGCAAAAGCCAAAAAGTTATAACTGTGGATGCACAAATCATTTGAGGGCTTTCTACCATGTGGTGAAAGGAAGCATATGATTTCCTTCCCGTCCACATACA
>NC_068993.1:56348218-56348578 GCF_001194135.2 Octopus bimaculoides
ATATATATAAAATATTTGCGAATGAAATGTGTGCATGCGTATATATACATATGCATATATATATGTGTGTATATATATCTACATAATATATATACATATATATGTATGTATGTCTGTATGTATCTCTCTCTCTCTCTCTCTCTATATATATATATATATGTATATATATATACAGACATATGTATATAATTATACATATATATAAATACATATACATATATATGTATATATACATATATATATATATACACACACATTTAAAAATTTCCATATATATTTATATACATATATATATGTGTGTGTGTGTGTGTGTGTGTGTATACATATATATATATATATATATATATATATATATATATA
>NC_068993.1:56350748-56353438 GCF_001194135.2 Octopus bimaculoides
CGGACAAAAAACAAGACAGGAAAACAAACAGAAGGCTTTACGGCCAGACGAGAAAAATTATGTGTGTATGAACGCGATGAGGCACGGAACCGAGAGAGACAAAGTGGTGGCGTGTGTTACTTGGCGAAAACCAAGGAAGGAAAGGATTATTGACCGGAAGCATGTGACCATGCCGGTGTATATATATATATACATACAAACATACAAACATACTAACACACCTGCCTGTTGTTCCCTCACCTGTCTTCGTCTTTCGTTTTCTGTAAATTTGAATTATCTATCTATCTATCTATCTATCTATCTATCTATCTATCTATCTATCTATCTATCTATCTATCTATCTATCTTTCTCTATATATGCATGTGTATGTATGTATGTATGTATGTATGTATGTTCACTTTTCTTATTTTAGACTAAATTTTGACCGGTCCCCTATTTGGCAGTAAAAGGTTGTGAAGGAAGACATCTTGTTTTTAACCATCATCCTTTAAATCTTAAGAAGGGTTTGCAAATTTTTATTCTCCCAGATACCGTGATCATTTGTTGTATATGAATTAACAATTTGCATTCTCCCTAAGATACCAAGTTCAGCCACCCTTTGCTCCAGACTGGTTAGCATGTATCCAGTCGCTCCAATAATAATAGGTATGAAGATGAAAGCTAGATATGCAAGCTCCTTATCAATGGTCCATAGAGGTCCTCTTTCTCTTGTATATTTCTCACAACATTCGCATCCAGAGGGCAGCTGATTTCCACAAGAGAACATGTCTTTTCTTTGTAATCTCACACAACAATATCTGGCTGGTTTTGCTTTATCTGGGTGGCGGTTTTAATTTCCAAGTTTCACCAATACTTTTTTGACTCCCATCGATTTCAATATGGTCAATTTTGTAGGTATTTTCTTTTTTTGTTCCACACCGTTTTGGCCACCGCATTATTCCTCATAGGAAGATAATATCTGGAAGACGTTCTCTCAGAGTCGGTAATAATACAGCTGGTGTCTTCATTCTTGATCTTGCAAAGCTCACATTTGATGTCTGTCAACGTTTTCTGATTTTGTGCTGTAGTTACTTGGTGAGATTCTTTTATTCTTGGATTAGATGGATGTGTAAGGGGTAAAATTGGTTGGCACTGGAAGGGTGCCACACAATTCTTTACATAAATGTTAGAGGAAAAATATCGGAGCAAGAAACATCCGAACATAAAAAACAATCCTTTTATTTTGTATACTCTTTACTCTTTTATTTGTTTCAGTCATTTGACTGTGGCCATGCTGGAGCACCGCCTTTAGGTCGAGCAAATCGACCCCAGGACTTATTCTTTGGAAGCCTAGTACTTATTCTATCGGTCTCTTTTGCCGAACCGCTAAGTTACGGGAACGTAAACACACCAGCATCGTTTGTCAAGCGATGTTGGGAGGACAAACACAGACACACAAACATATACACAGACATACATATATATATGTCCTTAGGTTTAACTTTCTATTATTTAGCGTAGCTATAGTGTGCGCTAACTTATGTGTGTGTTTTCGCCATGAGAGAGTTCCTCGGTGATTGTTGGAAATTAGAGTTTGGGACGATCGTGAGAATTCTGTCTGAATGTCGTTCATGTTTGTGGCTGTAAATGTCTGTGCTGCGGAGGTATTCTCTTGAAATGAATGGTGCTTGAGTATATTTGTTGTTACTGTCCAATTTAAGGATACACCTGAAGTCACCGTTCATTGGACTAAAGCAGGTTTGGTTTGAGTGGCGTCTAGGTTTTGGTGTGCGGCGAACTGTAGTTAAATTATTTTTTCCAACCTCCAGAATTTTCTCAAATCTTCTTCGTTGGTGTAGTTTTGTATGCAGATGACGAAAATTCATTTTCTCTAGAAATTAATCATAAAAACGTTACAAGCCTTTAATGTTATGTAATTTTAACCAATCGGAAATTTCCATTACCGATATATCGGAAGTCGTAATTGTCTGTTTCCGTGGGAACGGTATTAACTTTATTACTGTGATGCTGTTTTTGTATTCCTGGGTCAAAGAACTGATGACTGTCTGTTTCTGTGTGAAGGAATCCGGAATCAGCATCACTACGGCTGTTGATTACAACAATCATTCACACGAGATATAGATGAACGAGTGACTGCGCGACCCATCAAAGATTGATGGTCCGAACTCGAATTGTCGAATTTGACGAGGCGAAAATATAACAACGGTAGATATTAATTGCTGGTAGGGACACGATATATATGCAGCTATAATATGCCATCAAATATATTAAAAGCTAACTTGTGTTAGCAATGCTATTCAATCACTTTTTAAAGTTATCTCTACAGATTTTCCATAGAAATTAGAGTCAGCACTGATTTGTTACAACGTTTCCTATACGAATACGTCTATGTAAACAATGCGATCGAAAATAGAAGAATAGGTAATGGGTTTATATGAATAGTTCAGGAGTTCTCGTTCCTTCTTCTGCACCAAATCTGACCTATTAACCATCCACGAACACATTGCTTTAATAGAAAGTTATATAACGTTTCTATAGAGTATCTGTAGAGATAACTTTAAAAACAAAGCGAGAATGTCATCAGAACAATGGATCTTTCACGATGCGTGTCGTGAGATACGAGAGGTACTTCTTTATGCTGTGTTTTTCCCGAATAATGATACACGGAAAGAGAGAAAGATATATATAT
>NC_068993.1:56353834-56355064 GCF_001194135.2 Octopus bimaculoides
TATATATATATATATATATATATATGTATATGTATGTATATGTTTGTGTGTCTGTGTTTGACCCCCCCCCATCATCGCTTGACAACTGATGGCAGTGTGTTTATGTACCCGTAACTTAGCGGTTCGGCAAAAGAGAACGATAGAATAAGTACTAGGCTCCCAAAGAATAAGTCCTGGGGTCGACTTGCTCGACTAAAGGCGGTGCTCCAGCATGGCCACAGTCAAATGACTGAAACAAGTCAATATATATATTGAGAGAGAGAGAGAGAGAGAGAGAGAGAGCAATCGATTCTACCGCGAACAACAACACATAACGACTTGTGGCGAACATATTCGTACATTCCAGAAATACTGTACAGAGTGTTTAACTCGCAACGACAGACCCCACACTCAACAAGTGGAAAGCACTTGGGTCGGCCTCGAGCGACAAAGTAAACGGCACTGTGGCACTCATTCCACAGTAGACTCGTATCTCTAAGAATTCATGAGATACCGTAGGTACGAATAGTGTGACCTGCTCGAAAAACTTTTTGAGTGCATAGTGAAATTTCATTTGATGTTCAACGATAATGTTATGGTCGTTCCTGAGGAAACAGGCAATTGCGACATCAGCAATGAACGCTTCCGTTTGGCTAAAATTGCCTAACATGAAAGGCAAGTAACTTTTTATAATTAATTTGTAGAGAAAATGAATGCGATTTTGGCCCATCAGCATGCAAAACTACACCAGTGTAGGAAATTTTAGAAAATTTTAGCGGTTTGTAAAAAATTAAAAAGATCCAAATTAAAAACCAATAAAAGTGTAGAATCTGGTATTTATAATAACTTTATAGTCAATAACTTCGAATTTCACTTCGAAGTCAGTCAACAAAATCATACACACACACACACACACACACTCACACATATATATATACAGAGAGAGAGAGAGAGAGAGAGGGAGGGAGAGAGATTACTTGTTTCAGTCATTAGTCTGCGGCCATGCTGGAGTACAGACTTGAAGAATTTTGCTCGAATGAATCGACCGCATTAATTTTTTTTTCAAAGTTCGGTACTTATTCTATCGGATTCTTTTTCCGAACCGCATAGTTAGAGGGGCGTAAGCACATCAATACCGGTTGACAAGCGGTCGTGGAGGACAGACAGAAACATCTCTCTCTTCCTCTAACGATCAAATATATATATACATATGTATGTATGCATATATATATATATATGTATATATATATA
>NC_068993.1:56355737-56356038 GCF_001194135.2 Octopus bimaculoides
ACACACACACACACATACACGCTCGCACATACATACAAACATATGTATGGTTGTTTACATATATATATATATATATATATATATATATATACAGACACACACATATATACATATATGCACGTATATATGTATGTATGTATGTATCTATCTATCTATCTGTATATATATATATATATATATTTATATATATGTGCATGTTATATACATATAGTGTGAGTTGTATATATATATATATATGTAGCTCTCTCTCTCTCTCTCTCTCTCTCTCTCTCTCTCTCTCTATATATATATATA
The DNA here is from genome assembly GCF_001194135.2 of Octopus bimaculoides. Classification (NCBI taxonomy): domain Eukaryota; kingdom Metazoa; phylum Mollusca; class Cephalopoda; order Octopoda; family Octopodidae; genus Octopus; species Octopus bimaculoides. Next base: position 56,356,032 of record NC_068993.1, read on the forward strand.
TATATAT
>NC_068993.1:56356048-56356706 GCF_001194135.2 Octopus bimaculoides
ATATATATACATATATTGATATATATATATATATACACATACACGCATAGAGAGGCATAAAAGCATACATAGAAACACACACACACACACACAGGTGTGTGTGTATCTGTTCACATGTGTATGTATGTGTGAACTTGTGTATTTCAGTGTCTTCTTGATACACACACACACACACACACATACACACAAATGTGTGTGTGTGTGTACACTAACAACAAAAAAGCATTTGTAAAACTGTCTAAAAAAAAATAACCCCTTATATAATAAATAGGTATGTGGTGAAAAATTATGTAATAAAAAAGTAAAAAGCTCCTACAACAACAACAACAATAGTCCCAGCCGTGTCAACAATTACAACAACAACAACAACAACAACAATAATAATAATAATGATAATAACGGTTGTCGCAGAGATAACGTCTGTTACAACAACAAAAGCAGCCATCAAGGTATTATTAAAGACAACTGTAATGATTGCAGTTACAACAAACACATCTATGGAAACCATAGCAACTACGACAACAACAAGCACAACAAGAACAACAACAAAAGTGATAGCAACTGTGGCAGCAGCAGTGGCTGCTCTGACATTTAAAACAACAACAACAACAACAACAACGACGACGACGACGACGACGATGACAACAACAACAACAAC
>NC_068993.1:56356915-56359415 GCF_001194135.2 Octopus bimaculoides
TAGATATATAGATATATATATATACATATATATATACATATATACATATATGTACACATACACACAAATAAATATGTATGTACATGTAATATCTAAAGCATGTATTCGTCTGGGTATATGTACTTTTGACTGGCCGACATTTCAATGTATTAACTAGAGTGTTAAGCAGCACACAGTCACACACACACACACACACACACACACACACACACACACACACACACACACACACACACACACACATACACACACACACAAAGTTATCTACTTATATAACATGAACTACAACAACAACGGCGACGCCAGTTGCAACAAAAACTGGAGACAACTCGTCAGTGGGGTACGTGTACTTTCTGAGCTGCACACAGCTTTCACTGTTGCATATGCAGTGTATAGTCATAAAGATACATATATACATATGCACACATGCAATTACATACATACGTATACACGTGTATATCTATAGATTTATATATACATACATATATATACATACATAAATTTTGAAGCCATTATATGGAACTATGAAACATTCCAGAACTTTTAGCCTGAAGTGTGTACTCATATACGCATACAGATATGCATATATGTACATATTGTACGTGTACGTGCGTGTGTACGTATGTGTGTGTGTGTGTGTGTGTGTTTGAGAAGATACTGATTCCCACGCGCAATGGAATGAGAAAATGCACATAAATACACATGTGCAGACACATTTAACGTATACACACACACACACACCCATGCATCCATTCATCCATCCATACATCCATTCACACTCACACACACATATGTATGTATGTATGTATGTATTGGGTTGGCTAAAATGCCCGTTCGGTTTTTTTTTTTGAGCAAAAAATAAGACACAAGTTTTAAACATGAAGCGATTTCTCCAATCAAAGATATCACCATTTCGTTCCAGTACATTCTGCTATCTTCTGGGCAGATCTATTATTCCCCCTGCTCAAAGAATTTCCAGTCTCTTCAAGTGAATTTTCACATCCTCTTCAGATTTGAAGGCCTGTCCATTCAATGAATTTTGAAGAAACCGAAACAGGTGGAGCTCTGAAAGTGCAACGTTGGGCGAATACGAAGAGTGCAGTGGAACCTTCCAGCCAAGCTCCAGTATGACCTCTGCCGTGTCTGCAAAGAAGCAACCTTAAAGACATTGTCGTGATGAAAGACTATGCCCTTATGATTAGCAAGTACTGGGCTCTTCTGGTGGACCGTTGCATTTAATATACTCAGCTGGTTACAGTATAAATCCAAATTGGTGATTCTGTCAGTGGAAAGGAACTTGTAAAAGACAATACACTTCTAATCCTTTTTTGGGTGAAGTCCTGCTTTGGAGGTTATTTGTGGCGGTTCGCCGTGTTTCCCTCCAGATCGTTTGCACTACTCATTGTCATAGATGATCTACTTTTCGTCCCCAGCCATCATTCTATTCAAAGTTGCATCGTTTTCTTCACGTTTCTACAACGAATCGCAGATGGAAAGCCGTTGGGTAAGGGTTAGCTTCATTCAATTAATGTACGACCTTAACATCAAGCCTGCTGCTGTAACCAAGGTGATGATTTTCAGCCCTCGATTTAGATATGTGCAGAATATCGGCGATCATAAAGCGGCGAGCTGGCAGAAACGTTAGCACGCCGGTCGAAACGCTTAACGGTATTTCCTCTGAGTTCAAATTCCACCGAGGTCGACTTTGATTTTCATCCTTTTGGGATCGATAAATTAAGTACCAGTTGCGTACTGGGGTCGATATAATCGACTGGCCCCTCCCCCAAAATTTCAGGCCTTGTGCCTAGAGTAGACCTCGGCGGAATTTGAACTCAGAACGTAAAGACAGACAAAATACCGCTAAGCATTTCGCCCGGCATGCTAACGTTTCTGCCAGCTCGCCGCCTTAATATATGTACATATATTCATACATGCACCCTTATATACATCAGCATTTCACAGTCGGTGTTGATTTGCTTATGTCCCCATAACTTAGCGGTTCGGCAAAATGAATTGATAGAATAAATAAATTAAACATTTCAAGGTAGGGCCCATGGATAGCCGCAGTCTGATGATTGACAATAGAAAAAGCTAAGTAATATACACCTTGTGACCAGAGAACTGGGCTCAGCTACCGTGTGTCGCAGAACTATGAAGAGAAATTCCAGTAGACATTTTAGGACACAAGAATAGCACCAAATTATAGAAAATGTCTAGAGGAGAAAGATAAAAAGCTACTTGGATGTAAAATATTCCAACTACTCGCATTTCGATGCAAAGCAATTGCGCCCACAAGCTACGTTCGCAGACGAGAAATACTGCTCTTCCTCCGTTCTTTCCATCAACAAACCACTCGATAACGATTAATTCTCAAGTCGACAGAAAGTTTACTGATTTGATGTTATCCGTAATCGATCAAGTTGCTAAGAACAACCAAAACACATTGAAATTCCCAGCTTTCGGTCATTGAATGGCATACTGTAATGGTGTTGCAGTTACT
>NC_068993.1:56365695-56368713 GCF_001194135.2 Octopus bimaculoides
GGCAGAGTGGTTAGCACGCCAGGCCAAATGCTTAGCGGTATTTCGTCTGTCTTTATGTTCTGAGTTTAATTTCCGCCGAGGTCGACATTACCTTTCATTCTTTCGGGGTCGATAAATTAAGTACCAGTTGCGTACTGAGGTCGATCTAATCGACTGGCCCCCTTCCTCAAAATTTCAGGCCTTGTGCTTAGAGAAGAAAAGAATATACATAAAAAAGGTCAAATGTATTGGTGTGTGACTTTTGGCCCACCTTGTATATAAATATCTACACTCTTGTACACAAGTGTTTATCTTCTGAATATATTTAGTCTTTGTGTCTATATTTATCCCAGTACATATCTGTGTGCGTATATATACGTATATGTATGTATATCTATATATATCAAGCCCAATCGTGCTTATCTGCATCACTATATATGTATATATATGAGTGTTAAATAAAATGAGACAACAATCCAAGGCTGTGTGGAATTTTCAGGACATTTATGAAGAGAAAGTTAGTCTTACAGCTGTTTTGGGGATATTAGGGACATCCCTTCACCTGAGACGATGTGAGATGGTTAAATAGAGGGAAATAGTAGAGTTCAATATGAGGAGTTATTTTGGAAAAGGAAACAAATAAGGAGTATATAGGGCAAACAAAGACCAACAGAAAAAGTAGACTATCAACAAAGAAAATGTACTGGTGTTTAATCCGTTCGCCTAAACCCTTCAAAGCGGTTTAGCTGGACAAACCGTTAACCTTTCACATATATAACACCTCTTCCCGCTTCCTTCCGTCATGATATTACGTATCAGACACCGCTTGTCTTCACAAACTCCCTGTGATTTATCGTATCCTTCGAACCTTTATGGTTAATAAAGAAGAAATTGGCAGAAACGATAGATCGTGGAACAAAATGACTTGTAGTAATTAATTATAACCTTTAATCATATGAGTTCAAATGCCGCCAATGCCAACTTTATTTGTTATCCACTGGGCCTCGATAAACTGGACCAAACTATTAGTCTAGTCCTGAGGTTGATTTAATTTGACAGCCCTTTAACCCGCAAAGGGCTGGTGAGCTACAGCCTTTATAATTTCTAATTCAACCCTGTGCTTATATTAGGAATTATAAAGGGTCGTGGATTTGTAGAAACGTCAGGGCGATGGACAAAACGCTTTGCAGTATTTCTTCTGGTTCTCTGCGTTTTTTGAGTTCGAATCTTGTCAAGATCAACTTTGTCTTTTGTCTTATTGGGATCGATAAAATGAAGTTCACAAAAATATTTCTGACCTTATGCCTAAATCATCATCATCATCATCATCATCTATTACGATGAGTGTTGATTGGCAAAATAGAAACGGACGTCGGAAAAAACGCCTTACAGTATTTCTCTCGATTCTTTACGTTGTGGGTTCAAATTTCATCGAGATCAGCATTGCCTTACATAACTCCGAGATCGATAAAATAAAATGCCAGTGAAGTTCTGGGGTCGGCGTAATAAACTAATCACCTCCCGATAAATATGTTGGCCTCGCTCCTAAATTTGAAACCATTATGCATTGCTATGGAAGAAAATATTCTTTTCTACTCTAGGCATAAGGTCCGAAATTTTTGGCGAGGGGGCCAGTCCATTAGATCGATCCCAGTACGCAACTGGTACTAAATTTATCGACCCCGAAGGGATGAAAGGCAAAGTCGACGTCGGCGGAATTTGAACTCAGAACGTAAAGACAGACGAAATACCGCAAAGCATTTCGCCCGGCGTGCTAACGTTTCTTATTTCTTTATTGCCCACAAGGAACTAAACACAGAGGGGACAAACGTTTCTGCTAGCTCGTCGCCCTTATGGAAGAGAATATAAATAAAAGACAGTTCCACTCGATTCTAATATTTGCAGAGACTATGTTAACATTGCATCTTCGAGTAGCTGAACAGTCAAGTCGACTCTAGTGGAATTTGAACCCAGAATTCAGAAAGTAAAAGATTGTAACTAGATACCGGTCGGCTTTATGTCCGACACATGGCCATCACTGCTAACCTGCCCAGATTTGCGATAAATTCTTGTGTGTATATAAATATTCAGAAACAAGATAACACTATCAAAACACCGTCACTTATTTACGTCATCAAATGGGAACTATTTTTATGGTTAGACCGTAGAGCTGAAGTGTGTATGTGTGTGTGTGTGTGTGTGTGTGTGTGTGTGTGTGTGTTTAGATTATAGTACACCACACTTCATGCGAAGTGCATTCTAGAAGTTTTCTGAGTTTTTTTTAAAGGAAATGCAGTTATAAATGTCCTAGATCATTGTAATTTTAGTACACCATTACTAAACATCTAATAAGCTGACCTGCCACCATTTGATATTCCATACGGAAGGAGACGGCTGTACCAGCGCTTTGAACACACCCTACATAACACTGCTTGTCTCAGCTGTTTTTTTCTTTTGGACAATGTTGTCGTGACGTTTGATAATAAAGTTTTGGGCAAAAAAGATAAAGAAGCATATGAAATGCTTCAGACTGCTTATGAATGAGGTTTTCCGCTGGTACAAGAGGTTTAAGGACGGTAAGAGACGATGATGGTGCGGGAGTGAGGGTGACGTCAGAACGTCGGCGCTGGTTGAGAAAATTCGCAATTTTCTGGATAAAGACCCTTATATATCTATAAAGACACTGTGCATACAGTTTAGAATTGGTGTGACAACTGTACACTGAAACATCCATGAAGATATGAGCACGTGCAAAATTTGTTCTCAGGTTAATCATCCTGGTAACCAACTACTTGACAACGATGGACATCAAAACTGTCCCCTCACCCGCCTTTCAGTCCACGCCTTGCTCCCGGTAAGTTTTACATGCAGCAGAAAGTGGCAAGTTTGTAGAATCCTTTGCACAACGGACAAAATGCTTCGCGGCATTTCGTCCGTCTTGCCATGAGAACCACTATCTGGTATTGCATCAGGGCATTTATTATTATTATTATTATTATTATTATTATTATTATTATTATTATTATTATTATTATTATT
>NC_068993.1:56369274-56370028 GCF_001194135.2 Octopus bimaculoides
CAAGTTTTGTGTCTATAGCAGAAAGGATATTTTACGTATAGTATAGTACCTTGTACCACACTACAGCCTCTGTCACGGTACTATTCAAGTAGCATTGTACCTCACATCACACAAGCACTCATGGTACTATACTGACCACATAGTGCCTTGCACCATACTACAGACTCCATCACTGCGATTACCACCACCATTATTACGCAACACCATCATCGTCACCATGAGAAAGCACAGACAATTTCCAGCCAACCAGCCAATTCACCACCACCACTACCACCACTACCACCACCACCACCACCAACAACAACAACAACACTGAGCTCACTGTAAGGTGGGCGGGTCTAAATGTTTTTGATCTGTCTGTGTATTTGCATTGAAAACGAGGCATGGTCGTACTGTGTAGCTGTATTGGTGGTCGGTAAAAGTAGTCGTCTCTTTGTCTCACGCGCACACACGCAGACATCTGTATACAAACGTACACATACACATACATACATACATACATACATACATACATACATACCTATATTAATGCATGGATGCATACATACACATACGCATTTAAATGCATGCGCACTCAAGTGTGTGTATATATATATATATGTCTCACACACACGCAAATATCTGTATTCGAATATACACATACATACAAACATACATACATATACATACACACATACATATATTAATGCATGCCAGCACATATACATACGCATTTAAATGCATGCGCACTCAGATGTGTGTCTGCGTATATATA
>NC_068993.1:56370447-56374096 GCF_001194135.2 Octopus bimaculoides
AATAATCGTACCCATTACTAACAAAAATAAAACACATCCAACAAGAATAAGGACCAGCTGTTGGGGTAACAACCTCAATTACAACAACAACAACAACAACACCAACTATGGCCCCTGAAGTTACAACAACAACAACAGTTACAGCAACAACAGCAACAACAAGGAGAACCAATCACCACAGCAACAGTCGCTGATATGACATTTATCACAACAACAACAAGAAGTATAACTATAGCATTTGCAACAACAACGACAGTTCTAGTCCAAGGTGATGGCTATAACAACAACAACAACAACAACAACGAATAATAATAATAATAATGATGATGATGATGATGATGGTGATGATGATGACGATGATGATGATTTACTTCAGTTACAACAACAACGACGTCGACTACTCCCACAGCAATATAAGATGATAAGTTTAATGTAAAAGTATATATGTAAAGCATGTATTTGTCTGGGCATGTGTACTTTTGACTGGCCGACATTTCCATCCATCTACTGGAGTGTTTAAACAGCACACAGACACACGCAGACACACACACATGAACATACACACATACGCACACACATACACACACACACAAGCGCGCGCGCGCGTATATGTACACATTCACACACATATTTAATGACAGTTGCAGTAAAAATTAGATGAATATTTCTGTCCGGGTACGTGTACTTTTTAAAATGCAAAATGCATGCAACTTGCTATTTTGCATCTGCAGTATATCTTTCAAGTAAATGGATCTCCGTCGTTTTCGACGACGAGTAGTCAATTTTTGGTACCAAGACTTTTCGCAGAATTACGAGTTGCCGTTGGTCGGATTACGTAACCATTCAACCACTCTACCCAGAAACTGGGATACTTCCTGTTATTTGTGCGAATCGGGACCACCAGCTCAGACTGTTTGGTAATGTTGCTCTGCAGTGTATTATAAAGTAAAAGGATATCCGTCGTTTTCGACGATGAGTAGACATCCTTTGGTACCAAGTCCTTTCGCAGAATTGCGGATTACCGTTGGTCGGATTTCGTAACCATTCAACCACTCTACCCAGAAACTGGAATGCGTCCCATTACTTGTACGATTCGGGACCACCATTTCAAACTGTTAGGCCATATTGCTCTGCAGTATATAATAAAATAAAGGGATCTCCGTCGTTTTCGACGATGAATAGTCATCCTTTGGTAACCAAGAAGCTTCGCAGGATTATGACTTACCATTGGTCGGATTTCGTATCCAGCGATCAACTATTCTCAGAAACTGGGATGCGTCCTAGTACTTGTATGATTCGGAAACATCAGGCCAGACTGTTTGACCATGTTGCTCGATTAGTAAAGGGATCTCCGTCGTTTTCTACGATGAGTAGTCATCTTTTGATACCAAGACCCTTCGCCGGATTATGGCTTACCATTGGTCGGATTTCGTATCCAACCATCAACTATTCTCAAAAACTGGGATTCGTTTTGTTACTTGTATGATTCGGGAACACCAAGTCATACATACATAAGTACATACGTGTGTACATACGTGCGTACATAGGTGCGAACATACGTGCGTACATACGTGCGTACATACATACATACTTACACATACACATACATACATACGAGGTGAGATAAATAAGTTTCCGGACTGTTGCCATAGTAACCAAGCTAAATCACGCAGAGTGAAGCCGCTTAGCACAGATTGACCTTGAACTCTGCTGTGCATGCGCACTAAATTTTAACGTCCTAGCTCACTCCTGCTGTTTGCAGCAGTTCTTGGAAGAAACGTGTATAGTGCGTGATCGTTGCATTGACCATGACAGAGAAAGTTGAGCAGAGAATCTGCATCAAATTTTGCCAAAAGCTTGGCGATACTTGCTCAGAGGCCTACACAAAGTTTTCACAAAGCTTTCATCGTTCTCGACACAATCAAGGAGATCTTGTGCAACTGAAACCTGAGTGTCTATTTAGTCAGCTGAAAGCAGTTTTGACAGAAACTTAGCAGACACGCGTCTCATACCTAAAACGTCCGTGATAATGAACTTAAATGAACCGCAACTAAACTGCACATCCTCTGATAACGCACGGATGGTGGTTCGACAACTTCCCTTCACTGCTAAACGCATACCTGCGATATTTTTCTCAGTTCTGGTGGTTGCGTGTCTCCTAGAACGTTCGTCAATATCGACATCTTTTCGGCCATCTTGGAAACGTCTGAACCACTCGTACACTTGTGTGCAGCTCATACACTCCTCTCCATACACTTTCTGCAACTTTGCGTTGGCCTCTGAGCAGGTATCGCCATGACAACTGTTTCTGTCATTGTCAATGCGACGATCACACGCTACACACCTTCCTTCCAGGCACTGCTGTAAACAGCGAAAGCGAGCTAGAACGTGAAAACTTAGTGCGCATGCGCAGCAGAGTTCAAGGTCAATCTGTGCCAAGCGGCTTCACTCTGCTTGCTTTAGCTTCGTTACTATGGCAACAGTCCGGATACTTAGTTATCTAACCTCGTATGTATGCATGTGTGAGTGTATGTATGTATGCATGTGTGAGTGTATGTATGTACGCACGTATGTACGCACGTATGTACTTATGTATGTATCTATGTTAGTATGTAACTATGTATTTTAGTAATTGTCTTGGTGACAATCTGAAAGGAAGCTAGAATTTTCAGGCAAAAAATGTGATTCGCTAATGTACGCACTTTACAGATGCAATCGTATACAAAGTAGAATCGTAAAGTTACGTTATGTAACACATGTTATTGCTAATCAAATTCCAGCGAGGGGGATTTGTGTCTTTTCTTACAAATTTGTTCATTCCTAGAAGGAAGAAGAATTGCAGTGGGTTAAAAAAGGACGCATACATACGTGTGCATATACATGCGTACATACATACTTAGAAAGATGCATACATTCGTACATAAACACACACGCATACACACATACATATATGTATACATACATATATGTATACATACATATATGTATACATACATACATACATACTTGCATCAACTATGCATATATGCATACATGCATGCATAGTTGATGCAGGCTAAATTCCAATAAGAGAATTTTGTTTCTACGTTACAAGCGGCCTCTTCCTGTATTGATGAGAAATGTGGAAAAATATGTCCAGGACCCCGCCCCCACCATAAATATAAAAATATACATGCGCAGGTGTGATTGTGTGGTAAGAAGTTCGCTTACCAACCATTTGGTTCCGGGTTCAGTCGCACTGTGTGGCACCATGGGCAAATGTCTTCTATTATAGCCTTGGGCCGACCAAAGCCATGTGAATGGATCTGGCAGACTGAAACTGAAAGAAGCCCATCGTATATATATATGTATGTGTGTGTGTGTGTGTGTGAGTGTGTGTGTGTGAGTGTGCGTGTGTCTTTGCGTCTGTGTTTGTCCCCAACTACCGCTGATAACCGGTATTGGTGTGTTTACATCCCCGTAACATAGCGGTTTGGCAAAGAGACCGATGGAATAAGTACCAGGCTTGAATTATAAAATAAGTCCTCGGGTCTTGATTCATTCGACTTGAAATTCTTCAAGGCGGTGCTCTAGCATGGCCGCAGTCAAATGATTGAAACAAAATAAAAGATAAAAACTGCAGGCATACATATATTTACAAATCACTTAT
>NC_068993.1:56374874-56382119 GCF_001194135.2 Octopus bimaculoides
CATACACAGACACACAAACATATACACGCGCATACATATATATACATATATACGACAGGCTTCTTTCAGTTTCAGTCTACCAAATCCACTCACAAGGCTTTGGTCGGCCCGAGGCTATAGTAGAAGACACTTGCCCAAGATGCCACGCAGTGGGAATGAACCCGGAACCATGTGGTTGGTAGGCAAGCTACTTACCACACAGCCACTCCATATATAATATATATATATATATGTATATATATATATATATTATATAATATAATATATATGTCAGAACATACAGCTTCACCGACATACAAGCACAGACACACACACATACACACACACAATGACTGACATACCTAAACTGTGTAGATACACAGATACAGGCGTACATTCAATCACGTGCGCTTATGGCGTAGACTCATATAACGAGTAGTCATACATATCCTAAGGAGACTTGTCCACGCATACACCTACGCAAACATCATATATACACATAGACGTATACACACACACACACACACACACACGTATCCGCAAAACTCTGAAACATTTTATTCAAATGAAAACGTCTTTGATAGTGACCGGCTTAAATTCTGGGAACTTAAATCTTAGAGATAAACTTAGATACATCCGTTCGCCCATCCCTCGCTTTCTTCCTCCCCACACATACATACATACACACACACATAATACATACACACACACATACATGCATACGTACACACATACATGATGATGATTGTCTCATCTTGTCAGATGCTATTCGTCTCGCATTCAGCTTGATTGCTCTGATTTACTTCCATCCTCGCATTCGTGCAGACATGAGTTTTCAAGCATGCCACATATCCCTCTCCATAGGACTTCTATACAATACAAAACGGACCAAGAAATAATAGTGCGATACCTGTACATCATTGGTTTTTAAGTGACGGAAGCTTGTACGGCATTTTTGCCACTTTCTCGGTCGCCATAGTAGGTTCCAATGACAAGCATTGTAACATGACCAGTACTATTTTAACTGCAAGTTTTATATCTGAGTAACCTTCTCCTAGGTCTCCTTTTGAAGGCCATGCTTTCGCAATCTTAGAAACGGGATTGCTATAAAATATAGAGGAGAACGTATAACATGCAATTAGGAGCTGTCCAAAAATGTCATAGTGGCACCCTACCTCTCACTGGTACATTATTTTGTTGCTGAAACAATATACAATACCATCCACAAGAAAGGTTGTTTTGGGTTAAATATAAACATCTCACAAGGTATATTAGTGGAACATTCACATCAAAAGTTTTATCAAGCGCAAGCATAACAGAACTGACATAGTTATTGGGGAGAGGTAATGTAATCATTGAGCTTAGTTGGCCTGAGGTTAGTTGCCCCTTCTAAAATCAACGAGAAGGAAAATATCCATGGGCAACTGCTTCGAAACCTGTTAACACCTCTAGTTTCCGTTTAAATTTACATTCTTACCAATAATCATTGGCGCTCTCAGTTTTTCTCAGTAAATACCTAAGCCACAATTTGGAGAATCTAGGATTTTCAAGCAAAGAAAGGGATTGGCTAACACGAACATTACAGATCTATAAGGGGAACAGTAAGACAAGTTCGATATGTAATGATTATTGCTGTTGCTTAGATACTTAGATAAGTATCAGCCAGAATTGGCCCAGGCCACGGGTAACTTCATAGTACTACTTATAACAGACATTTAATGATGTTTCATGTTACAGTAAATCTTTGTGTACAAGGCGGCGAGTTGGCAGAAACGTTAGCACGCCGAGCAAAATGCTTAGTGGTATTTCGTCTGTCTTTATGTTCTGAGTTCAAATTCCGCCGAGGTCGACTTTGCCTTTCATCCTTTCGGGGTCGATTAAATAAGCACCAATTACGCACTGGGGTCGATGTAATCGACTTAGTCCCTTTGCCTGTCCTTGTTTCTCCCCTCTGTGTGTAGCCCTCTGTGGGCAATAAAGAATCAAATATGATATTGTTTCATATTAAACTATATTGCATTGTACAATGTAGCACGAAGCTGTATTATTCTAGATTATTGTGTGTTCTGTTCTACATATCACTTACTCTACTGTATTGTGCTGTGCAATATTCTATAATACTCTACTGTAGTATCATGCTGTGCTGCATTGCCGAGAATTATACTGCCCTATATTTGTACTGATTTTATATTATATTATACAATACTGTATTCATCCATACTATAGTGTATCATGTCGTATTGCATTGCATAGAACTCTGATATATTGTATTGTTCTATGTCATATTGCATAGTGTTGTACTGAATTGCAGTATATTGTTGTATGATCCATTATATTATTTTGTATTGTGCTTCACTACATTACACTGTGTTGAACAACCAGCACATATTATCCCGACCTCATTGAAACTAGATGTCATCTTGGTTTCCCAGTCAACAAAACAGCTAATCCTATTGAAGGAGGCGCAAGAGAGAAAGGGAGCCAAGTACCAACAGTGGGCGAGGGATTGCCGCAAGAATGTGGGGAGAACGAAGTGTTTTCCAGTGGCGGTTGGCAGTCGAGGGTTCGCAAGCCGTACTCTGAGTAAGGTCTATGGAATCTTGGGTTGTTTTAGAAACGAAAGAGTCATTAAGAACAATGTAGAGGCTGCTGAGAGAACATCTAAATGACTCTGGCTGAAAAGAGAGACTCAGTGGTGTCAGGAGAATTCCTCTTGGACACGGGCCTAAGCTTGACCAACATAGAAAAGGTTGCCTGGGTAAAGGTGTATGTTTTAAGATCCGAAACAGCCAGTAACTCCAGGATAACCTGCTGACGATGTGTCCAAGTTATTGCTTCTATAGATGTGTGTTGAACTTATTATTTTGGATTTTACTATATTGTGCTATATCGTACTTTATTTCATTGTACTCTGTTATACTGTACATTTGCTGTACTATTTTGTATTGTTAAGAATTGTAAAGTACCGTACTGTATTGCATTGATATGTATCACGCAGTATTGTACCGTATTGTGAAATATAATATTGATTTCAAATTATGGCACAAGGCCACCAATTTCGGGGTAGGGGCTAAGTCGATTACATCAAACCCAGTGTTCAACTGGACTTATTTTATCGACTCCGAAAGGATGAAAAGCAAAGCCAGCCCTGACGAAATTTGAACTCAGAACGTAAAGACGGGCGAAATGCCGCTAAGCATTTTGCTCGGCGTTCTAACAATTCTGCTAACACACCGCCTTATTATGAAACTGAATTGCACTGGATAGCATATATAATACTATAATGTACTACACTGAAATATATCTGTAGTACTTACCTGTAGCTTACAAACATTGTCGAATTATGCAATAAAAGCAGCTCTATAGAACCAATAATATCAATGCAACATACTGAACGTGTGTGTGTTGTTGAAACACCAGGCGTTACGGGTTGCAGCCAGGAAGAATACCTTTACGGATGCACTGTGTTACGAAACAATATACTTCAGAAACAGGTGAGACGAAGTAGGCGCCTGCAGTGGCTTTGAGAGCGAAATACCTATCTGTAGCTCTCACAGATACTTCTGGGGCGATTTCGTTTTGCCTCGCTCTGAAATTTAATGTATGTTTTTTTTTGTAATACAATGCATCCATAAAGGGATTTTTCTCGGACGAAAGTATGTTGTATTGATAGAATTCGTACAATATTTGGTGCCGGTGTAGTATGTGATCTATATACATGTTTCTGGTGTGGAGGCGCAATGGCCCAGTGGTTAGAGCAACGAACTCGCGGTCATAGGATCGCGGTTTCGATTCCCAGACCGGGCGTTGTGAGTGTTTATTGAGAGAAAACACCTAAAGCTCCACGAGGCTCCGGCAGGGGATGGTGGCGAACCCTGCTGTACTCTTCCACCACAACTTTCTCTCACTCTTACTTCCTGTTTCTGTTGTGCCTGTAATTCAAAGGGTCAGCCTTGTCACACTGTGTCACGCTGAATATCCCCGAGAACTACGTTAAGGGTACACGTGTCAGTGGAGTGCTCAGCCACTTGCACGTTAATTTCACGAGTAGGCTGTTCCGTTGATTGGATCAACTGGAACCCTCGTCGTCGTAAGCGACAGAGTGCCAACAACAACGCTGTGCAGACTACTTTCCTTTCTTGTCTCTTTATCTACCTTGTCTATAATACTTTTATTGACCCCTCGTTCATCTAAGCGTTCAGAGTTCATCACTAATGCATTTTACTGTGGGATACATCATTTTATTGCAACGTATGGTACTGTAATATATAATTGGCATGATGTATTCCCAGAGCACATCATACCAACGGCACTCCCAGACATAGTCGTCGTGTCAGATTCCACTATGCAAGCAATTATGTAGGATCATGACTGTTCCATGGGAAGAACACATGTAGGGAACTCATGAGAGAAAGAATGCAAAATACAGGATATGGTAGAGTAGTGCAGGAATCAAGCTTGGCGGGCGCACTGCGACGTAATTTAAATAGATTAGCGGGATTTTGTTGGGTGATTAGTCTTCAAAGCTCTGACTGGGCTTAGAATTACTGGTGCAGCGAAGAGGATGGTAAGAAATATGCTTCATCAACGAAGCCGCAGAGGAGGCAACTAGGCTTTTGATAAAGAGAACAAACTCATGGATTGTTACTGGGACGTAAGATGGTATTTTATCAGTCATAGCTGGGTCTAGTGGGTAAGTAGGTATGTCGTTAAAAGACCCGAAACTTCCTAAAATCCCAGGAGCATCACTGATGATGCACTCCAAAGCGTCCTTGAGATGTATATTTACTTGTACTTTTTACTCGTTTCAGTCATTGGACTGCGACCGTGCTAGGGAACCACCTTGGAGGGTTAGATCAAACAAATCAACCCTAGTACTTAATTTATGTTGGGTACTTATTCTATCGGTCTTTCGCCGAACCGCTAAGTTGTGGTGATATAAACAAACCAAGACTGATTGTCAAGTGGTAGTGGAGGATCAAATACACGCATACACACACACACACACACACACACACACACACACACACACACACACACACACACACACACACACACACACACACACACACACACACAAGGGTTGGATAAATGTTCCTCTGGGATTGGTCTAACGTTGTAGACAAATTTGATGAAACCCCAAGAAGGATCGAAAATCGATTAACACTGTTCATAATTTTTTTTCGCTCTACGGAGAAGTAGGCAAATTTGGCATGTACGAAAGTTTACGAGGTTGGTTTATATATGTCATATCATACTTTGAAACACTGTGGATACCATTCGGAGTTTCTCTGATATTGAATAAAGTTTTAAACACTAATGGTATGCGAATTTGTAGCTCCAGTTCTCTGAAGCTACAAAGTTTTATCTGTATATAAACACATTGGCTACTTGTTTATCTGGGATTGATCGAGTGATCTAAACACCTTTGACGAAACCTCAATACGGTCCGAAAATCGAATCAGGCCGTTCTCTAGTTTTTCAATCTACTAAGAAATAAGCAAACTTGTTATGCTTGCATACCCACCACGTATACTCACACACACACACACGCACACATACGCATTTACAGGCCAATCCATTACAAAAATAGTCCAGCCATGATTATTCATAATGCTGGCGCTACTGCTGTTTCTATAGTTACCTCTGTTCAACTTTTATTACGGTGGTTGTCGTCGCTTTCATTGCTGCAGTATTAATCGTTGCTGTATAATAGACGCTGTTTTAATTGTTTGCATTGCTTTATTTCTCATATTCATACTATTGTTGTTGTTGTTACTTATGCACTGGTTTTACTCTTCTTCCTAGTTCTGTTTTAGCTACTTGCAACTGGGATAATGACTACTACTACTACTACTACTACTACTACTACTACTACTACTACTACTACTACTACTACTATTTCTTTATCATCATCGTCGTCGTCGTCGTCGCCGTTGTTGTTGTTGTTGTTGTTGTTGTTGTTTTTATTAATAAAATTAATATATTTTTATGGTGGTGCATTGGAAGGAACGTAAGATCGTTGGCGCGTCGGACAATATGCCTCGCAGTATTTCTGCCGGCTTTTTTACGCTCTGAAAGCAAATTCCGCTGACGGTAGCTTTACCTTTCATACTTTGTATGAGTTGATAAAATAAGTACCAGCTAAATACTGAGGTCGATATAACTGCTCACCTTCTTCTTCTTCTTCTTCTTCTTCTTCTTCTTCTTCTTCTTCTTCTTCTTCTTCTTCTTCTTCTTCTTCTTCTTCTATTAAGGCGGCGAACTAGCAAAATTGTAGGTACGCTGGGCATTTCGCTCATCGCTACGTTCCGAGTTCAAATTCCGCCGACGTCGACTTTGCCTGTCATCATTTCGATGGTCGATAAAATAAGTACCAGTTGAACGCTGGGGGTCCATGTAATAAGACTATCTCCGTCCTCACAAATTCCAGGCCTTGTTCCTACAGTAGAAAGAATTAGTGCAACTACTTGTAGTAGTAGTAGTGGTAGTAGTGTTGTTACATAAGCAGAAAATAAAAGTAGTAGTAGTAGTAGTAGTAAGTACAATGGTTATTACGCTTTTATTGCCGTTGTGTTTGTGGTTGTCGTTGCTATTATAGTTGTCCCTTTTGTTGTTTTTGTTGTCCCTGTTGTTGTTGTTGTCCCTGTTGTTGTTGTTGTTGCCTCAGTTACTGTTGTATTTGCTGCCATTATTATTATTATTATTATTATTATTATTATTATTATTATTATTACAGGTGCTCCAGATTTTACTAATCTCTTGACATTCGTTGCTGTTGTTGTTGTTCTTCTTCTTGTTGTTGTTGTCACTGTTGCTTCTGCTGCTGCAGTTATCTGGCTCAATAAATGGCGGCACTGACTCATAACTGCTGCTCCATTCAACTTTTTTTTAAAATTTTATTTTGTTTATGTAACGACACTATGTTACATAAACACTTTTGTTTACATAACTAATGCAATGGTTCAATATACCTGTTAAACGTGTAGATTATCGATTATACATGCACGCACACAGACACGCGTTCACATGTACAATTTCTCCATTATCTATATATTATAATAGAAGGTAAAAATTGTTAATGATTTTACCAAGGGGTCAGCGCGGAAATAAAAACCTTATAGGTAAATTTTACAAATATTTTAATAATTATATGCATAATTATAACGAGGGATTGGCTGTAAGCCTCTCCACGCGCTAGAAAAATAGACGCCTAAAGACGCTATCGCCACCTTATATATATATATGTATATATATATATATATA
>NC_068993.1:56382470-56384406 GCF_001194135.2 Octopus bimaculoides
ATGCCAGCTCGTGGTTGAGGTGAAAGAATGAATTGTAAATGCAAGGTTATGAGAGGTAATGCAGTCAATAAGACCCAAAGGTGTCAGGTAATGCTGAGTAAGTGCTATGGACAGACCATAATTAAGTTCCAGGTTCGGTGATTATGCGAATGAGGAGTCCAACGTAGGTCATATATCAACATGTGTATATATAAAAAAAATTTCAGGATGAGATAAAAATCCAAGGCTGTGAAAGATTTTCGAACATTTATAAATAGAAGGTCTTACAGCTGTTTCCGGGGTATTTTATATATTCCTTCATCGGAGACGGTGTGAAAAAATGGTTAAGCAATAGTTATTCTAGATAAGATATGAAATAGAGTGAAGTGGAGGAATGAAAATAGACGTGAGACATGCAGAGATATTGTATCTGTAGTTCCGTTATTTAGGCAGAATGGTATACATATAAAATTCCAGCACCTTGTAACCACATTCATCGAACCACGATTTTAGCTCCTCTCCGTCGTTGAACGAAATGCCTCGTAAAATTGTTGGAAAGCGACCGAGAAAGGTAATAATCTAAAGGCATTAAATCAGGAAAATGCAATGGATTTCGTAGAACTTTCCAACCGAGCTCTTGTTATGTATTGCTGAATATAACCACTCATGATACAAGGTGCGACAGAAAGGTTGCTTCGATTTCAAAGGTTAAAAACAAACACGTGAAGATACAAGAAAAAATAAAAGCAAACGCACAGTGCTCTCCACTCCAAGCCATGGTGGGTCCTACCTGAAACAAAAAAAATGGCATTTAATGAACTTTATAGAAATACAATTTTTTTTCATACATTCTCATGTGTTTGTTTGTTTTTTTTATTAACTTTTGAAATCAGGGCAACCTTTCTGCCGCACACTGTAGCATTTTTAAAATCAAATTAGTGACGCGGCGGCGAACATTGTTGGGTTGAAGAAGAATACCTTGTCGCTGATAGGGCAGTTTGGACCGTACTGGTGGCCATGGTGAAAGAATGTGTGTGGTGAACTCGAACGAAAGGATTAGAGACAAACACTTACCTCTCTGGCCAACTGCTCGTCAACCTTTTCAAGTACCACTTGAAAAGGAAGGTGAGAATGGAGAGACAGGTTTTGTCTTGTGAAAGTTTCAAAAAAAGGTGAGTGAATGTAGCAAAGATGGTGCGTGCGAGTGACGAAACCACTTTGAGCATGATCCTGTAAATCGAGAAAAAGAGAAAGAGAGAGCACTTTGCTCTCATGTGTTTATTCTCTCCTTGCCTGAGGTTACCGTGGTCTTTTCCGTAGGCGTTTCATTCCACGGATAAACCTAATCTTCCATTTTACATTTTACATTTTAAAAATTCTTCTGTGATACACGATCCCTTTTGATCGTCTTCTTTTTTTCTCGATCCCTTTTGATCGAAACTTTACCTTTTTTTTTCTTATCCCCCACCCCCTTTTTCTTTTTCATCTTCAAAAAGCAAAGCTCTGCATTTGTGTTTGCCTCCTCTATGTTCAGCCCTGCGTGGCCAATAATGAAAGTTATCTGTCTATCTATCTGTCTATCTATCTATCTATCTATCTATCTATCTATCTATCTATCTATCTATCTATCTATCTATCTATCTATCTATCTATCTATCTATCTATTCATGTGTGTGTGTATGTGTGTGTGTTTGTGTTTGTGTGTATGCATGCATATATTGTTGGAGAGATTTTATCCAGGTGGAGCGTACGTGATACATAGACATGATACTTTTGACCGTCAAGACTCTTTTGTCTTTCCCCCTCTCTGTTACGTGAATTATTCCATCTCCAGGACTGCATTTCTTTAGAAATCACACACACACACACTTACACACAGTTATACATACACACATACACATTATGTATCAATGTGTGTATATATATATATATATATATATATATATATATATATATA
>NC_068993.1:56384993-56386357 GCF_001194135.2 Octopus bimaculoides
CTCTTCCCCTTCTCTCCCTCTCTTCCTCCTTCTCTCTCTCTCTTCCCCTTCTCTCCCTCTCTTCCTCCTTCTCTCTCTCTCTTCCCCCTTCTCTCCCTCTCTTCCTCCTTCTCTCTCTTCCCCCTTCTCTCCCTTTCTTCCTCCTTCTCTCTCTTCCCCCTTCTCTCCCTCTCTTCCTTCTCTCTCTCTATGATTTTCAATGAGATACAGTTTTAGAGGTAGGAAACTATGCTTTTTACAAGGCGAAGGAGAGAGAGAGAGAGAGATGGGAAGAGTGAGGGAGAGGGAGAGAAGAGAGGGGGAGAGAGAGAGGCAAAGAGAGGGAAAGCTAAGGAGAGAAGAGAGAAAGAGAAGGAGGAAGATAGAAACGGAGACAGGGAGAGAGAAAGAGTGTCAGAGTGAAAGAGCGAATTAGAACGAGTGAATGAGAGAGAGAGAGAAAGAGGAAAGAGTTTGATGGAATGCATAAAATATGTCAGCAGAAAAGAAATTATGAATAAAACGGCTTCTTTTTGGAGATTTGAAGTATCACCTGTTTGTCGTTGATTAGGACGTCCTCGCTCTCAGATAAATATCGCTTCCATCTTGATAAACGGCTCCCTTAAGGTTCCATCGGTGACCCGTCTTGATAAATGTTTCCCAGACACTACATGTACAAGATAACATGTGCTATCACAACCTTTGATCGTCTGAGAAAAGTTGAGTTCGTCGTTGTGATCTGAATTGAACAACCAAGCTTAAGGGAACTATTGTATCCACGCTTCTCTATACGGCTTTGAATCCGTGACATAGCTAGAAGTGGGAAATATATCATAACAGACGTCTGAATAAAATCAGGTATACAATTCTGTATTTCTGAAATGAGGATTTTTATATATTATGGAATTAGACAGAGTGGTATCAATCTCAGATGAAGTCACTAAGGTGTATCTCAGATAAAGTCACTAAAGTGTATCACAAGACACCCGAAGAAGGCTGGAGCATACAACAGCCGAAACGTAGTCAAAACAACAACCAAGATGAGGACACCAGTCCTATTAATACCATATGAAAATATGAAGAAATATGAAAATCAGGTGTATCTAGCGGGGAAGACAACAGAGGAATGGCGGTGTGTTCGGTCAATCAGATATTTCGTCTATCGAAAGCATGATTATGCAACAACATTTTCGATGGGTTGGGTGTACTGTGTGAACGCGGGATATGACTGTGTGATAAAAGGAACTAGCATTGCAACCACGTGGTGTCAGGTTCAGTTCCACAGCGCTTCATTTTGGGCAAATGTCTTCTTGTACAGCATTCACGGGTCGACTAACGCCTTGTGAGTGAATTTGATGTATGGGAACTTTGCTGAAGCCCTTCCC
>NC_068993.1:56386409-56387706 GCF_001194135.2 Octopus bimaculoides
ATATATATATATATATATATATATATATATATAAAGACAGGGGTTGGACAAAATAATGGAAACACCTTAAAATTTCAAACAAATTTATTTTAATATGGGGTAGGACTGCCTTTGGCAATAATTACAGCTTGAATTCTACGAGGTATGGACTCGTACAAAGTTTGAATTGTTCCCAAAGGAATTTTTGTCAATTCTTCAGCTAAAGCAGTCTCCAATTCTTGTAGTAATGATGGTGGAGGATATCGACTCCTTACTTGTTTTTTTCTAAAATGCACCGTTGATCCAGTGGAGCATCTAAAACGTGAGTGCTTGAGCAAGAGCATGCTACACTGGTTCTTTATTTTATTGCATATGGAATGCATGAGAAGCAAAGTTGAAATTGTCGGGATTTGAACTCAGAAGTGAAGAGCCAGGACAATTATCACAAAGCGTTTATGTCTGACGCTCTACCGACTGCGCCAGTTCATTGCCCTTAAATGGACATACATAGATACGTTCACTGCATTCGTCCATTTAAATACACAACACACATACAGAGACAAACACATGTACACATACATGTATTTACACATACACACGAATACAAATACACAAATGTCAATACCAATATAAACACAGACACACACACACACACACACGTACGCACACACACACACACAAACAGACACACACACACACACACAAATAGACAGATACACACCAACACATATACATAAACAGATACACACACATCTAAGACATACATACTGATGTACATTCATAAGCATAGAATTTCACTCACACATATACATGAATATAAATACATACACATGCACACACACATATGTACATATACAAATTAATATACATACACACTCACACACACACACAAGCACACAGAGATCCCATCGCACGCACAAAAACATGCTGATATACACACCATGACAAATACACACACACATGCACTTACACATACACCACGCACAGAGGACTAATACACGTATACACACTCAGGACTAACATGCACACACACAAACACACACACACACATATACACACAAACGCACACACACTTATACACACACGCACATACACACACAGACTCAAGCACACTCACGTATAAACACGTTCAAACGTAAGGACCCCGCATGCATACACAAAGCTCAACACACACAGCGTTTCCCAAAATCCTACGCCATGGGAAAGTCAGACTGGTTTAAGAAACCCTCACCGCCAACCAACCCCTCTTCCTTCTGTTTGTGCCTCCTCCTTTCTCTTTGCCACACACACACACACACACACTCTCTCTCTCTCTTTC
>NC_068993.1:56388356-56392791 GCF_001194135.2 Octopus bimaculoides
GTACGGGCCAATGCGAAAGGCCGTACATCGTCACTCAACCTGCTAGAAATAGCAACGAAATCTCCCTTGAATTACACTACATCTTAAACAAGAGAAGGCTACGCTAGGTCATGGCGGTAGACTTCGATACCCGCCTCGAGATTCTGTTGCAAATCTCGACCACGTTTTTCCTTTATTTGTTTCAGTCTTTAGACTGCAATTGCGGCCATGCTGGGGCACGCACCGCCATGAAGAACCTTAATTGAATGAATCGACTCCAGGGTTTATGTGCTCATTATTTTAAAACTTGGTTCTTATTCTATCGGTCTCTTTTGCCGAACCACTAGGCTACGGAGACGTAAAGACGCCAACACCAGTCGTCACAGACAGACACACATACACACACACGACGGGATTCTTTCAGTTTCCGTCTACCAAATACTGAACGAAATGTTTCTTTATGTCTGAGATTCCACCGTTTCGTGTTATATGCGGTGCCTGAACCAGAATAGTCATGAGTTTGAAAACATTCATAAAAAAATTAAATATTCTGCCTGTAGATTCTATTAAATTTGAAAATGAAATTTATCTGAATAAACGCAGACAATGCAAAAATTCACTCTGTACGCATTTTTGGGACTCCCCCACATTTACATATGTATACACACACACACAATATACATATATGTATACACACACACACACACACATATATATATATACACACACACACACACATATATATGTATACACACACACATATAGGATTTCTTTGAAATACTTAACTCTCTCTTCCATCATCTGTCAGGAAAAAAAATGGCTATTTAACTCCAGTCCTGCAGATTGTTGAAGAATCAGCATTTCAAGAAAAATGTATTGCAACATTCAGCCGAAAATATTTCATGATTCATCACAATGAAACAGGATAATCTAAGCATAATCCGAATGCTTTTATCTCGACCATCCCTTGAGTACCTTAACCAAAGTTCTCATTGGCTGGATGATGGAATATCCAATAGCTGCCGAGATTTCTTCAACCGATTGTTGGCCAGAAGTTAGTGGGTTTTTGTGAGTGACTTTGAAGGCACTCAAGTGATTTTTCTATGTATGGGGTGTAAAGTGACTGTGTGTGTAAAATGTCACAATACCCCATGGTGGGTTTCATTCGAGATTTGCAAAGAGTTCGCAGTTGATGGATGTATGTGAAGTGTTTGGTAACCTTAAAAAAAAAGCAGTCTTTATATTGCAGTCTTTGATGTTTTCTCTTTAACTTGTTTCAGTCTTTAGACTACGGCCATGTTGGGGCACCACTTTGAACAATTTTAGTCGAACGAATCGACTTGTTTTTCAAAGCCTAGTACTTATTCCATCGGTCACTTATGCCGAACCGCAAAGTTATGGGGACGTAAATGCACCAACACCACTTGTGAAACAGTAGTGACACACACACACACACACACACACACACACACACATATACGACGGGCTTCTTTCAGTTTCCATCAATCAAATCCACTCATTAGGTTTCGGTCGGCCCAAGGCTATAGTAGAAGACACTTGCCCAAAGTGTCACGTAGTCGGAAAGAACTCGGAACCATGTGGTTGGGAAGCAAAGTTCTAACCAGACAGCCACGTCTGTTGAGGAGACGAGATTGCTTGACAAATACGACAGTAATGATGAGGACTAGCATTTGTAGTGATCTGGACAATCGCATTTGCATACTTCTGGTTAGGACAAGGGCTGGTATATAATCTTCTTCATATGTGTAGTGATTATGTTTTGGTGTTGTTGAAAGAGACAAGATTGGTATAACCTAACTGGAGGATTTTCGAGATCTCTGCTCATGGATGGAGAGCAGTTCTGGCATGAGATAACTGGATTGCATGGAGATGCAGTGCAGATTTGGCACGAGATAATTAGATTGCATGTAGATGCAATGCAGATATGGCTATAGATAACTGGATTGCATATAGATGAGGCGTAGGCGAGGAATGTTAGCGAGTGGTTTCGATTGCGTAAGTTGGGATGGGAAATAAATTGTTGGGTTGTCGATGTGTATCAGTAAGAGGGTGGAAAAAAAAAGCTGAACGTTGGGATATACGTTTCCTCTAACTTTTTTTTGCTGTGGGTGTGTGCAGAGATTTGCTTGTGGGCAAAGTTTGTCTTTCTTTGCAACGTGTATGCAGATCCACCCGAGTAACCATCTCTCAAATTTATTCAATTAAAAAAAAAAAAATAATTTCATGTTGAAAACCTTATGTGTACACACTGTGTTCTTTTTCCTAGTAAAACGTGCGCGCGCATAAGTGTACAGCAGTGGCTACCAAACTCTTTCAGGGCGCTGCCCCCTTGACTACCCAGGTCACATTCCTAGCGCCCCCTCCCCACTCACCACCACAAACGTAGACCACTTTCTGCAGCAAATTCAAAACATCCATATTTCACAAATAAAACTTAACTCATAATTTTTTACATCGATCACTCCCTTTTGGCCAATCCATCATTGCCTCAACTTTCTTCAACGCCCCCTGGATATTTCTACCGTCCCAAACGGGGCAGTACCGCCCACTTTAGGGGTTTAGACAGAAGATTTCTTGAAGTATGCCAGTGTTGATACAGTATGGATCAGGGACCACTCTATTAGCACATACTGCGATGGTGCAATCTGATAGAAAACTACAGATCTCAGAGCTGAGACACTGACAGTTCAGCTAGGATTTTAGCATGTCAAATATGGTTAAATGCTTTACTGTTTGTTGTAAAGTACACCAGCACCGTACTAACCAAATTTATCAAGAGCATGGCCCTACCTGCGAATAGGCCACTAGTTGATCGAGTTTCATGGAAGCTGCATTAGGAGTAATTGAAGAAGGAGAAGGATTCAAAGTGTCAGAGAAAATGATATTCAACGACAATCTCTATCATTTTTGCGAGTGAAATTAAATCCGATAGTTGGCTGGATTAGAGAGATTAACCTTCTAGATAACACTATAATGTGTTTCGAAGATCGGGGTAGACTCATAGAGAGTGAGACAAGACGAGAAGAAAAGGAAATAGAGAGTAAGTATATTATTGCAGAATTTGGCAAAGAGACAGACAAGATGTGGGGTAATTGTCAGAGAAGATTAGAAGGGAGTTTGTAAGGGCCGGTGGACTTGTTTCTTTGAAACCATCTGAGGTGCTTACACACTTGGAATGTTAGCGTTTGTGTACGACGTGAGGAGGATGCATGCCTAAGAAGTTGGTTTCGGTTACACGCTTATATATTTCTGATGAGTCAGAGGTGAAGCACGTGCAGCACCAGTGTTAGTTAGCTTAGAACTGACAGAGATTCTGTCAGTCAGTTGATGTGTGGTGCGACGGGTCCCTCGGAAGATGGGGTTGAGGACGTTGCGTAGTATGTAGATGTGTGATGAGATAAAGCAGGGGTCGGACGACCCAGTAGATGCAGAAACTGTTATGTAAAGAGTTGAGGTCAGCAAGCGATTCCATTTCTGTCGTGGTGGCATCATAGTGGTGGAATGCGTGCGAGGAGAGCCGAGAAAAGCGGTGAAAAGCGGTGAAGTCACTGAGGACAATAACACCAGAAGGGAGTGAAATATGATAGATATCCCCGATGCAGCAAAAGATATGGTCGAGGAGTTGTAGGTGGTTGGAGGAATCTGAAGAACGATGGTAGAAGCGGATGTATTCAGAGGAGTGGAGAAGGTGATGTTTTTGTTACTGAACGTCGTTGTGGCTGGTACCCACAAGAGAGGGGTGAGTGGTGGGAATATCAGAATCTACACATCACACTATATTACACCGCACACATACACACTCACACTCAAACGGGTGTATCTATGTGCGTGTGTATGTATATTCTCGATAAAACGACAAATATGTACTTTACACTGTATGCTATAGTTAGTGCTCAATGAACACTTGCATAAATTATAATTCATTTGAGAATATGATATAAACCTAGAGAGTGAATGAATAGACGGAAAAAAGTTAACGACTGATACATGATATAAAGTATGTATGGATGACCTTACCTCATAGAATGTCTTTAACAACATCGCATTCTGTTTCGGGGACCGTATTTCTCTTCAGGTGGAGTAAAAAGACAGAATTCCTTTGTAACGAATACTCATGTGAGGCGTTAGTTACTACTGGAACGGATAAAAGGGACACGATTCTATAACCAAATTAGATAAAACTGTCTTACGAAACAGAACCACCTGAAAGCGCTCAACATGGAATTAACTTCATAGGAACATACACGCTTGGTATTAAAATATATACGCATTCCACAGAGTGTGTCGTAGTTAGTTTTAACGAGATAGTTTTCAATAAAGGTATACAACAAATACACACACACACACACACACACACACACACACACACACACACACACACACAAGCAAATATACATAATTCAGTGAAGCATGCAAGTTTGGATAACTCCGGTTG
>NC_068993.1:56393516-56394243 GCF_001194135.2 Octopus bimaculoides
AGCACACATTCACATTCTGCGCGCGATTCGACTCCTCGGGAAGTTTGTGAGGAACCCATTGACTCAATTTGCTGACTTTTCCGATGACACGCAGGTGTCGATGAATTGTTGAATGACCAAATCCAAGCTTCTCTGCTAGTTCCTCAACAGTTACGATGGGATTTTTGTTGCACCAGGGTTTGCAGGACGTCCTCTTTGAGCTCTACAGATCTTTTAGGACGAGGCTCGTCTTCTAGGCTGTAGTTTCCAGCTCGGAATTTCTGGAACCACCACTGACTCTGGCTTATGCTTATTGTCTGATCCCCATATACTGCATTAATATTCCTTGCACTTTCCATTGCGTTGTTGCCTTTATTGAACTCAAAGCAAAATATGCTTTTTACTACTTCTATTATAGCTTTGAAAAAATAACTATTGAAATCAAACTGAACTCTTCAAAACTTGCAATAAAGATAAGAACATGATAATATTACTACCTGCTTTTATAGCAAGTTGATGCAGGTAGTTTATCCCCCACCCCAACTTTTCGTTCATGCAATTGAAAAAGCCATTTTTAAATTTATTGTACCACCTTACAGAATTTGTTAATTCATTTTTAAATCAAACTTTGTGGCACCATGGTTCATTCAAGTAACAAGTTGTTACATAATGACGAGTGAATAAACTTGAAAACAAGCCACTATGCATACACACATAGATACATACATACATACATACATACATACAT
>NC_068993.1:56394253-56395033 GCF_001194135.2 Octopus bimaculoides
TATATATATGTATATATATATATATGTATATATGTATATGTATATATATGATGTGTATATATGCATGTACACATGTTAATTCAATAAACTCGAAAGCAAACCATTATGCGTTCTCATTTACCGTTTCACCCTGACTCCTACTATTACCCTTGAGGCAGACCACTTCACCACATCCATTTTAACTCCGTTACCGTCCTTGAGTGTAGCTGTCCCCAAATACACATTAGCAGCACTCAACCCTCCCCTACCACCACCACCACATTTCATTCACAATGTACCCACACCAGCCCATTCACAAATTTTTTTTTATATCCTCTCCTCATTCATTAATATAATTAAAGTCACAAACAAGTATGTTTTTCTAATTATCACATTACGCTACCCTACCTCGCCAAACACCATCTCTATAGCCGACATTTTAAATTCATTGTAAGTTAGTTAAATATAGCACAATTATTGTAGTTTTTCGTAAACTTATATTTTCCGACGCTACTCTATCTCTTTCTCTTCCTCTATCATTTTCCCCCTCTCGTTCTTCCTCTTTACTACTACGTATCTCGCTTTATCCCTCTCGTTCTTCCTCTGTTACTTCTACGTATCTCTTTTTTTCCCCCTCGTACTTCCTCTCTTTCTCTTTTCCTCTCGTTGCTCACCTATTCTTCTACTTCCTCCCTTTGTTTCTCCCTCTACCACTCTCTCTCTTCCCCTTACACCGGCATGGTCACATGCTTCCGGTCAATAATCCTTTTCTTCCTTGGCTATCGCCGAGCAAACACGCGT
>NC_068993.1:56395732-56396118 GCF_001194135.2 Octopus bimaculoides
TATATATATATATATATATATGTGTGGCAGCCTAACACCCCATATGTAAGTACGCCCACGCAATCTCAGACAAAATACTACCTAAAAATAAACCAGGTCCCTTGAAAATCAAAGCAAACCACACTACATCCCCCTCCACCCAACAAATAAACCAAAAAAAGAAATAAAATGAAAAAAAAATGAACCTAACCACATCAAATGAATACTTACTTGAACCCAACTACATTTGCTCTAAAATTGGTAGACGGAAACTGAAAGAAGCTCGTCGTGTGTGTGTGCGTTTGTCCTCAACCATCCTTTATATATATATATATATAATATACAAATGATATGTGAGCATATATGTACATACCTACATCTACATGTATATATAGATGCATATCTGG
>NC_068993.1:56396128-56398696 GCF_001194135.2 Octopus bimaculoides
TATGTATGTATGTATGTATTTATGAACGCCGGCAATGTTTAGAGAGTTTCAATGCTCGAATGATGTTCCGAACCTTGCAATGTGACTACTGGTGGTGGTGGGGGGAGGCACCTTAACCCTTTTAATCCTTACAATAAAGTCAACACATGTATTCAGAGCTCATTGACATAACAGCACTCGCTGCACTTAACCGATTCTTCTCAGAGAAACAATCACTGTCATTGTTTTGCCGTTTCCGTCTCTCTCTCTCTCTCTCTCTCTCTCTCTCTCTCTCTCTCTCTCTCTCTCTCTCTCTCTCTCTCTCTCTCTCTCTCTCTCTCTCTCTCTCTCACTCTCTCTGACACACGCTCTCTCTTTCACTCGCTCCATTTGTCTGTCTATATATCAATGTGGGTGTATAGACACGCCTGTAGGTATGTATGCATGCATGTATGTATGTATGTGTGTACGTATGTAATGTGTATGTATGCATGTGTGAATGTATGTATGTGTGTATGTGTGTGTATGTGTATGTAAGTGTATGTATGTATGTATGTGTCTATGTATGCATGTGTGTGTATGTATGTATGTGTGTGTGTGTATGTGTGTATGTATGTACGTATGTATGTATGTATGTATGTATGTATGTGCACGGACGCGGAAATGCCTGGGTTGGTGTCCAGGCGCGCGGTAGGCTCACTGGGAGTGGAAAGCCTCTCTGTTGTTGCCACAACATCTCGCTAGGAGAGGAAAACTCTGAGAGGAAACCTGCGAAACTGAGAACATTCGCTGGTGTAGACTAGTTCTTCTTTTTGAGTTTATGTTGTCCATGTTCAGAGAGTGGCACTAGATTTGTGCAGCTCCTTTCTCTACTATAAAAAATAATCATGTACAGGCATCGCTTGAAAAAAAAAGTATGACCTATGACAAAAATGGCTGGTCGTAGCCCTCGTATGTGCGGGACTTTCGATCAGGCGATGGCAATACTCGAACACAAGTTTGCAGTCATCATGTATGTATGTCTCTTCTATTTTTTAATAATTATAAATCTTCCACAGAGAAGGGAGCCGGTTTCCAACAAAGATACAAGGCTCCATCTTTGGGATGTAGTTAAGACAAACATATTCACATATGGAACTTGAGCATATTTTTACCGTTTCACTCACAGATTGAACTTGTAATGCACGAATTAGCTGGTAGATTTCTCTTTCTGAAAATTCCAGTTTAGCCAAATTCTCCTTTAAGCATCTACTATCAAAACCTAGTGCTCCAATTATTATTGGTATGAATATGAATTCATAGTCTAGATATAGAATCTGGAGGTGAAGTTTGGAAGCAGTTGTCCGTAGACATCCTCTTTTTCTTTGATTTTCAAAGAGATATTTGTATCTGCAGGGCAGCTTATCTCTATGATGGTACATACCTTTGCCCCTCTATCCCAAACAACAATATCCGGCTTATTATGTTTACATTTGACAGAAGTTTTGATGGGAATTATCTACCATCATTCCTAGAGTTGGTGTTTATGAATGTATTCTATAACAGAGGGATTTTCTAAGTTTATTTCAGGACAGTCTTTCTTGCGGATGGCATTGTAAACTGTTTTAGCAACAACATTGTGCCGCATAGGGAGGTAGTGCCGTGATGACACTTTAGGACAGCTGCTAATTACATGCGTAATGTCTTCCACGGAAACATGACATAGCCTACACATGCGGTTGCACCTTGACATTACAAGAGTGTCACTGTCTCTCTTGTTCACCAGATACTTTGTAGCAATCTCCTGTTCCTGGATTGCAAACACAGCCTTCAAAGTGTGATGTGGTGTAGTGGTCTTGTGTCCAAGACAGGCTGCGCTTCGTGTCAATTCTAATGTCTTCTTCAAGATTCCGGGCAACATACTCATGCTTAGTCTTTATTTTTTTTGTGTATGTATATATTATTTTATATATACATATATATTCTCCTTTTCTGTTCTAGAATATTAATATGCTTTCTGGCCTCATTAATAGACTGCATTATTCTCCTTTTCCACCAATGTTCCTTCAAGTTACGTTGACGTTTACCTTTGACTTTCAAACCAAACTTCCGGGTTATAAAGATTTAGATTGCATTTATAAGATTGTTGGTATCTGTGATATTGTCAGTCCTGATGTCACCAATGAGATCATTTATCTTCCTGACCCATTCATTAAGTTTCTTCCTGTCAACTTTTTTAAATCCCGTATAAAAGCTCTGTTCACCAGAGGTCCAAATATCAATGATCTCATTTAAAATGGATATCCGTTCCTTATTATTATTATTATTATTATTATTATTATTATTATTATTATTATTATTATTATTATTATTATTATTATTATCATCATCATCATCATCCTCATCCTCATCATCATCATCATCGTCATCAGCAGCAGAGTCGTTAGCATGCCGGTCGAAATGCTTAGCGGCATTTACGTTCAGAGTTCAAATTCCATCGAGGTCGACTTTGCCCTTCATCTTCTCGGGGTCGATAAAATAAGTACTGGAGTACTAGTCAAGTCCTGCGGGGTTGATGTAATCAACTACCCCGTCCCTTCAAAAACCTTT
>NC_068993.1:56400156-56403237 GCF_001194135.2 Octopus bimaculoides
GGCGAACCCTGCTGTACTCTTTCACCACAACTTTCTCTCACTCTTTCTTCCTGTTTCTGTTGTGCCTGTATTTCAAAGGGCCAGCCTTATCACACTGTGTCACGCTGAATATCCCCGAGAACTACGATTAGGGTACCCGTGTCTGTGGATTGCTCAACCACCTGCACGTTAATTTCACGAGCAGGCTGTTCCGTTGATCGGGTCAACTGGAACCCTCGACGTCGTAAGCGACGGAGTGCCAACAACAACAACAACGAATATCGTGTAATTATGTAGATGAAAAGCGTTGGTGAAAGGAAGAATTACTCTGGTACTCTGTTCGAAAAGTTGCGATTTGAAACTGTTGCTCTTGTACAGAACATAGACTTGGCGATCTAACAGATAGTTTGTCAGGTCAGCATTATCTTAAGGAGGAGTTGAGTATTTTTCTTCGTAGTTTTGTGAGAAGTGGAGTTTCTGGCTTTGCTGATGTCGATAGCTTTTAGAACGGTTCGGGTCGGAATTTATTTTTGGTAGTGTGTAACTCAGTACTGTGCATCGAGATGGGACAAAAAATGGTGCAGGTAAAGATTAGAAAGATCGAGTAAGGAGAAGCTTCTACACGATTGCTCGATCTACAAGAAATTGCAGCTAAGTCTTCCTTAAATGCTATCCTGCCGTCTTCAAAGAAATTGTTAATGGTAAATAAACTAATATTGGTTTCAAATTTAGCTACAAAGCAAGCAAGTTCGTAGGAGGGATTAATTCTACCCCAGTGTTCAACAGTTACTTATTTCATCGACCCCGAAAAGATGAAAGGCAAAGTCAACCTGGGCGGAATTTGAACTCAGAACGTAAAAACAGGCGAAATACCACTAAGCATTTTGCCCTACGTGCTAACGATTCTGCCAGCTCGCTTGCCTGCAAAAGATAAACATTCCTTTCAAATTTTAGCACAATGCCAGCAGGTTCGGGTAGGGGACCTCAGTATTCAAGAGGTACTTATTTTATCGACCTCGATTGATGAAAGGCTAAGTCGACCTCGGCGGAATTTGAACTTAGAACATAAAGACTGACGAAATGCTGTTAAACATTCTGCCCGGCGATCTAACGATTTTGTCAGTTCGCTGCCTTCAAAGGATGATTTCAAATTTTGGCACAGGGCCAGCAAATTCGGCTCAGTGGGTAAGCCGATTACATCGACTCCAGTGTTTCACTGGTACTGAGCCATGGTATGGAGTAGTGATGTCTATTATAATGTACGAGGGGTGTATAAAGTTCCTGGATTTGGGTAAAAGAGAATACAGGAGAATCAGTTAATTATGATTGAATTCAATCTATTCCTCTCTCAGATTCACACACTTATTGCAGTGGTCCTTCAGTTTTTCTTAGCCCAGTAAAAGAACTCGGAAGGTTGGGCCTCCAGCCAAGCCTTTCGCGACACCCTTAAAGCTAGGAACCTTTCAGCACTCCCTCGTACAGTAATCTAATATAACGCAGTGAAGTTTAGTGCTGTGTGGTACGGCCTAATGTAGTGTGTCACAGACTAGTGTTATATAATATATTGCTGTGTAGTGTAGAGTTGTGATATGCCAAGGTGGTGCCCCAGAATGGTCGCAATCCACTGGAACAAGTAAAAGGTAAAATGTATCGGGAAAAAGGTAACTTGCCACTCGTTAATTATTATTCCATTATTCCAGTCTTCTAGTGTTCTTGGGGTCCGGTATACCAATATTTTTATAATGACCAATATTTTAAAATTATATTAGTTTCCTTAAAGAAAAGAAGAAATGGTTGTGTCCTTCCATCTGGCACAAAGTAAGGGCAATATCAGATTGTTATGGCTATTGCTGTTGTTGTTGTTGTTGTGAAATTGCACACCTCGGTACATGTGTACTGACATCAACAATCGACTTATATGTCACCCTACCAGAGATGAGGGCACGTTGAACTCTACATATCCTGTCTTCACACGCATATATGCACACTCACTCACATACACACACACACATATATATACACTCATACACACGAATAATCTATCTCTCTCTCACCCCACCACACACACGAACACTCTCTATCGCACACACACATACACACACACACACACATACATATACAAGCATTCGAATAAATACTGTGCGTACGTAAACGTACATATTCACACTCATTCTTTCACTTACTCATTCTCACTCATTCACACACACACACACACACACACACACACACTCATATACGTGTGTGTGTGTTTGTGTTTCGTGCATATATACTTATACATACACACGGATCTATCTATCTATCTATCTATCTATCTATCTATCTATCTATCTGTATGTATTCGCTTGCACACATATATGCACACACACACACACACACACACACATCCAGGCAGTTGCTACACATACACACTTTTTCTCTATCCCCTCCACACACCCTTAAACACGCACATACACACATACATTCACAAAAATACTCCCAAGCACACAACATGTATTGACACACGCGCGCACACACACTCGCACATATTCACACACTCAAACACACACATACAGTCACACACACTCACACACGCATTCATGCACACACATACTCACACAACACATACTCACATATATTCGCACACTCACACGCACACACACAATTACACGTTCACACATCCACACACGCTCTCTCTCTCCCTCACACACACACACACGCTCCCACATATATTCACACACTCAAGCTCACACACACACACACACACAAGATTACACATTCACACACACTCTCTCTCCCTCTCACACTTACACACGCACCCACACATATTTACACACTCAAATACTCACATATATTCACACATACACACACACACACTCACACATACATACGATTACACACTCACACATCCATTCTCCCTCACACACACACACACAAGATTACACATTCACACATCCACACACACTCTCTCTCCCTCACGCACACACACACACACATACGCACCCACACATATTAACACACTCAAATACATATATTCACACACTCACACACACACGGTTACACACACGATTACACACAGACACACACACACACACACACACACACACACACACACAAACATATTCA
>NC_068993.1:56403566-56406120 GCF_001194135.2 Octopus bimaculoides
GGTGGTGTCAGTGTCGCAAAAGGTAGCGGTGGTAGGAGTAAGGATGGTTGTAGTAACAACGTTGGTATGCGTTGTGGTAGTGGTGATGCTGGCGTTGTTGTTGCTGTTGTTGTTGCTGGTGGTGGCGTTGGCCATCGTAGTGGTCGTGTTAGTGGGTTGGTGTCGGTTTTAGTAGTGGCTGTGGTGGTGGTAGTGGTGGTAGTAGTGGTTGTGGCGGTGGTGGTGCTGGTGGTCGTAGTGACGTTGGTTGTGGTGCTGGTGGTAGTGTTGGTCGTAATGGTAATGGTAGTGGTATTGGCGTCAGTCTTTCGTAGAGGTGGTAGTGGTAGTGATGGTAATTGTGGTAGTTGTGTTGGAAGTAGCCGTGGTGGTGCCGCGTAAAGCTGATAGTTAGTAACATTAGAATCGGAATTGGTTGTGGTTTGGGTGATAGTATTAATGATGCAGTTGTTGTTGGTGGTCTTGAGTTTGGTATAGGTGTTAGTGGCGGCGGTAGTAGTTATGCTGGTGTTATCACTGGTAGCGATGGCGGAGGTGGCTGTGATATTAGTTACGAATCTTGGCACAAGAGCTGCAATTTCAGGTGACGAATAAGTCAAATACATCAACCCCAGTGCTCAATTGGTTTTTGTTTTTATCGATCTCGAAAGAATGAAAGACAAAGTGAACCTCGGCGGAATTTGAACTCAGAGCGTAGAGACGGATGAAATGCCGTCAAGCATTTTATCCGGCGTGCTAACGATTTCCGCAGCTCGTCGCCTTAGAGGTGCTGGTTGAGATGTTCTTTTCTATTCTAGGCACAAGGCCCGTAATTAAATCCACCCCAGTAAGCAACTGGTACTTAACTTATCGACCCCCGAAAGGATGAAAGGCAAAGTCGACCTCGGCGGAATTTGAACTCAGAATGTAAAGACAGACGAAATACCGCTAAGCATTTCGCCCGGCGTGCTAACATTTCTGCCGGCTCACCGCCTTACTGGTTGAGATATTGTTTGTTAATTTTGATGTTGTTAGTTATTGGTTACCGTTGTTGTTGCTGTTGTTGTTGTTGTTATTGTTGTTGCTGTTGCTGCTGTAGTTGTTGTTGATACTGTCGTCGTTATTTAGGGGAGGTGTCAGGTGTGGCCCCCCCCGAAAGTCAATCCCGATCGAATAGTCCTATTCCCTCGCAAGTACTGGGCCGAAAGACCCAATCTTCACCTCTTCACAGTTAAACACCACGATCCCGACTGGCTGAAGATGGTGCAAGGATGCAGCATGATAACCTAGACCTATTGTCGTTCCTCAACTATCCGGTCAATTTCTATAATCTCACAGACACTACAGTCTCCGACATTCAATGATAAATTGTGTGGAATACGGACTGATAGCCAAAAAACGTATTGCATTTGCTCCACAGTTCAGTAAATATTATTTATAAGCATTTTTTTTCTATAATAGGCACAAGGCCTGAAATTTTATGGAGAGGGTGTAGACGATTATATGGACTCCAGCACCCCACTGGTACGCGTTTTATCCACCTTAAAAGGACGAAAGGCAAAGTCGACCTCTGTAGAATTTGAACTCAGAACATAAACACGGACGAAATGCCGCAAAGCATTTTGTCCGGCGTGATAACAATTCTGCCAACTCGCCGTCTTTTTAAATATTGACATCAAATTCTGATACAAGGCTAACAATATCAGGAGAGGGATTAAATCGATTATATCGATCCCAGTGTTTATGGAGCTCAAAAGGTTGAAAGCAAAGTCGAGCTCGGCGGATTTTGAACGTGTTGTCCGGGGTGCTAACGATTCTGTCGCCTTTTTATATATTGCTTTCAAATTTTGGCTCAAAGGCAGAAATTTTGGAGTTAAAGGGCTTTTATCGGTTACATCGACCTTCAGTACTCAACTGGTATTTATTTCATCAACCCCAGAAGAACGAAAAGCAAAACCAACCTCAGCTGAATTTGGACTCAGAACGTGAAGACGGATAAAATGCCACTAAGCATTTTGTCCGGCGTGCTAACGATTCTGCCAGCTTACCACCCTCTTTGTATTTGATACATTCACCATCGTCTAAGGAATTTTCCTTTAGGCTATTCCTTGCTCTAAGGTTGTGGGTCAGTTCTGTCCCTTTTCTTCTCCCAGCTTCAATGAGAATTACTCATCTAATTTTGTCCATCTTTTGGATATGTTACTCGACACTGAGGACAATGGTTGTGTAGTCATAGCAGTTTTGGTACTTAATTGCTCTTGCTCTGTCGAGTCTCAAGAACAATTTATGATATACCCTACACGCATCAATTTTGTACTAAAATTCTGTTTTTTTTTTACCTTTTTAGTGTTATTTATAGTAGTATTGTTGTGTGCCATATGTCAATGCCCTAAGTTTGGGGGCGGCTATTTTCAATAAAAAGCTTCAATAAAGAAAAATAATTGGTAAAACTTCTTCCTATATTATACAATGTCGCATGTTCACACCACACATATGTATCTGTATAAATATATATGCATACATATATACATAAAGATATACACTTATATATATATATATATATATATATATATAT
>NC_068993.1:56406130-56410577 GCF_001194135.2 Octopus bimaculoides
TGTGCATTCATATATACAGACATATAAACACACACACACATATACATACACATATAAACACGTATACACACATATAAACATATACATACAGATATACATGTATACATACTCATATACACGCACATACAAGCATGTGCATACACATATGCACACATATATACATACACATTCTCACACATATACAAGCATATATACAGAACGCAGTAAACAAAACATAACAGCTACAGAGAAGGTCAGTCATGTGGTTTGTCAACCTGCTAAAATTAGCAGGCCAATATCCCTGAAATGATATTTGATCGTCTTAAAAAAGAAACACAAAAAGGACACAGTTCATAATGTAGTCTTGGGCAATATTCTTGAAAAAGAAAGAACGGTAATGTTTTGAATGTTTTCAGTTATAAGTTTGTTTGATCAGGATTGACCCGGAACTAAAAAAAAGAGCACAACACACCCCATAGAAAAATATGACAAAAACAAACAAAAGATATATACAAACAGGAAGGTAATAGAAATAGATTCACAAATTTGCAAAACTGGAGAAAAAGTTACAATCATTTAATAGTTCGGGTTAAACAAGTCCTAACCAGGAATTGGGAACTGTATAATTTAAAGCATTGAAGGCGCGTGGCTTAGTGGTAAGGGACATTTGGCTCCCGATTGTAAAGTCATGAGTTCGATCCCCGACGGCGCATTGTGTCCTTGAGCAAGACACCTTATTTCATGCTGCTTCAGTCCATTCAGCTAGCAAAAATGAATAGTACCTGTAATTAAAAGGGTCAGCCTTGTTACAGTCTGTGTCACGCTGAATCTCCCTTATAACTACGTTAAGGGTGCACGTGTCTGTGGAGTGCTCAGCCACTTGCATGTTAATTTCACGAGCTGGCTGTTCCGTTGATCGGATCAACTGGAACCCTCGACGTCGTAACCGACGGAGTGCCAGTTAATTTAAATCATAAAGAAATCCATTTGTATTTCATATTTAAATTGTGAACCATTAATAAAAACAGTAAAACCATCATCAGACTTTTCAGAGACAAACATACGTAGAGTGTTGCGAAGTAGAATGGATTGGATTTGGGATATCAACGCAGAAATAAACAGCTGAAAGCCGAGAAATTCACAACAGTCAGTCGTTCATTGAGCGTTTTAAACAATATTTATTGCTTCAGTAATAAATATTGTAAGATAATGACGGTTTTTACAAAAAGGGTCTTTGTAAGGAGCAGAAACGAGTATATTCTGACATTGACAGGCAGTTAGGGTTGCAGGGTCAATTAATGAATAGCTTTCAGAATAAATTCTGTCATTGTTCTTCTAGCAATTGATACTGTTCATTATACCGTACTCTCCTTTGAATGTGTAAGGTTTGTTCTTACTGCGAACAAATATATAAGAGGATATATATATATATATATATATATATATATATATATATATATATATAAATATATAAATAGTTTCAATGTTAACTGTGATGAGCGATTGTTTAATTCTTTTCTCACTCCGGACGAGCTTATCTCTGGAGATGCCTAAACCAGGACTGTTTGGCCCATACAGGAGCAGTCGTATCATGGATGATTTGGGTAGTCATGCCATAGAATACTCTTGGTCCTTAACGCCAAGGATTACCTGAATATTCTGGTTGATTATGTCCTTCCCATAGTTCAAACATTGTCGCTCAATCTTCCAAGACGATATCTCACCGACTCACACATTAATGTTACCAAGAGCACAACAGAGAAGTGGACAAATTGGATCTCAATATAATTAAATATTTCTGGCCCCTTTAGAAGCAGGAAGTGAGGAACCACTTTCCCTTCCATCGTCAATGAAAGAGCTAAAACAAGTTTTATTAGCAGAATAGCTCAAAATTCCCCTAAATACTACTCAAAACCTCAGCGTTTTAGATTTCTGATGCCAAAGGTGGATTAACACCATATTAAAAAACTCTTTCTATTCTAGGCGCAATATTTGAAATTTTTGGGGATGGTGTTAGTCGATTACATCGACCCCAGAACTCAACTGGTACTTATTTTATCGACCTTGAAAGAATGAAAAGCAAAGTCGACCTCGCCGGCATTTGAACTCAGAACGTAAAGACGGACGAAATGCCACCAAGCATTTCCTTCGGTACGCTAATGATTCTGCCAGCTTGCGGCCTTATCTCCATATCAAATAATCCTTTCTATGTATGTATGTATGTATGTATGTACGGGTATGTATGTATATGCATATATATATGTGTTTAGACATTTTTTACTTATACGCGTGCGCACAAACACACGCGCGCGCGTGCATGCCACTCGTGACTAATTTCTGAGAATATTATCTCGGTATGTGGCTTGTGTAACGTTTGCAGGATTGTTCGCGAGGAAAAGTTCCGTGTTCAGTACATGTTTTAAACACGTGAAACATTCTCCCAATGGGATTAAATATAACCAAATACACCACCAAACACAAGTATACTTTCAAACAACAGCTATAAATACGTTGAATGGAATTTACAATCCTGAGATATTACTAAAATATTGCTTCGAGAAATTGCTATCTATGTATCATACTAAATGTATATACGCTATTGATATGCTGGTTATTTGTCCTGCGATAATGTCTCTTATGGACGTGCGGTGTTAAAAGAACGCAATAAGTATCAGAGGGAGACGGAAGTTCGTTCTATCAGCAGTTAATGAGAACACAAGGAGCATTTCGGCCTCATTGGGCTTCTTCAATTGAGCATACTCGCAGCTAACCACATGCTCAGATGAGTAGTAAAAAATTCTTGTCCGTGTCTGTGACTGGCCTTGAGATCAGAACTAACATGAGGTAAAGCAACAATCGTCTCTAATAAGCAGACATCAAGAAATCAAGGGTAAAACATGGTCTTAGACAGCATGATAATCAGTCAATCACCAGCAGAAAGACCACTTCACAGCTCTTTAACACACTTCGGTATAGCACTGCAATTCTCCCCCACACGTAACCTGGGCATCTCATGCTAAATATGCACTGAATTCATGAATAAAGACCTCAAAAATATTCTCGTATTCTTGAAGATACAATTACTTGAGGTATCAAGAAA
Source organism: Octopus bimaculoides (assembly GCF_001194135.2). Lineage (NCBI taxonomy): Eukaryota > Metazoa > Mollusca > Cephalopoda > Octopoda > Octopodidae > Octopus > Octopus bimaculoides. Next base: position 56,409,210 of record NC_068993.1, read on the forward strand.
ACTTTATCGCATTCCTTCAAAATGAACACCGCATATATATCAACTTCTAGCATTCGCTATTGCTGCAGATTTCATTCTTGGCGAATGCACATCCTTAACATAAGAAAGAGTACACCACAAAGACTGGCTTTATTCTTTAGAAGCAGGAAATACTCCATCCTACAGCGATGACTAAACCTCTGCAAAAACTGTACGAGACCCACAGTGGTACACTACTGCAATATCCGGGACGATGCTTCGACTACTCAAGTGTACACACACACACACACACACACACACACACACACACACACACACACACACACACACACACACACACACACACACGTACACACACACACGTACACACACACACACACACACACATATATCTTTATATATATATATATATTCATATATTTCTATATATATATATGTACGTACATGCATATACGTGCACACACACGCATAAACATTTGCTTTTTCAGATGTGAGGAAAAAATACTTACTACACCTATTAGGACTTATATATTCATTAAAATTGAAGATATCCTGCTGTTACTGAGATTTTGGCGTCGTAACAGTATCATTTTACAGCTTCTAAAGCGCATACGCACGTAGACCTCACACTTCCACAATTTCACTCAGGTTAGCATTACCTAAAGTTTCACAGCCGCAAAAACAGACGTTTTATCGTTCGTATGTTTCAATGATGAACGGCAAAGGACAACGGCTTGGCTTGGAAAGATAAGTGAGTACCATTGGAAGAGAAGTGAAGTGCGTTTCATATTGTCCAGTTTGCTGTCACGTCGAAGGATTCGTACTTCAGTGACTGCTAGGCCTTATAGTAATTGGGGCGTACGTTGCTGTTGTATAGGAAACAAATCTATTGTAATAGATAGGAGTAGTCTTGTTCGTTTCCTTTATATTTTCGTCTGAAATTAGAATGAAAAATTTCAGTAAAAACTAGGCAAGTAACAAATGTTTTGAAATTAGCTAATAGAGAGCACCGCTCGTGGCAACAGTGCGAGATTTCCTCTTATTAACCTTTCTAATATCAATTCCTAAATATCTCTTTCTGTTTCTCTCTCTTTCTATACACACACACGCACACGCACGCACACACACACACACACACATATATATACTCTTTTACTTGTTTCAGTCATTTGACTGTGGCCATGCTGGAGCACCGCCTGTAGTCGTGCACATCGACCCCCAGGACTTACTCTTTGTAAGCCTAGTACTTACTCTATCGGATACTTTTGCCGAACCGCTAAGTTACGGGGACGTAAACACACCAGCATCGGCTGTCAAGCGATGTTGTGGGGGGAGGGGGCAAACACAGACACACAAACATGTACACATACATACATATATATACATATA
>NC_068993.1:56410881-56411385 GCF_001194135.2 Octopus bimaculoides
TGTGTGTGTGTGTGTGTGTGTATACATATATACATACACACATAAGTGCGCGTGTGTGTTTGTATATGAGAGAGAGAGAGAGACATGTACGAAACTATGAAATCAAAAATGCTAAATCGCTCCAGCAAGTCACAAGGGACCCTGATATGTAGCTGGTGCTAAGTGCGAAACGATTGTGAGATAAGACTTGCCCACCCGGTTAAGCGATTGATATATAATATGACATATTTCCCAGATAATTCATTGGGTAATTGATGTAGAATTAGATATCAAATTCACTGTAACGATGAAATGAAAATAAATATGGTTGTTTATTTCTACCATGGGTCTCTTAATTAATTATTTCTATCCCAATAACAAATATTAGGACCTTATTATTATACAATATAATAGACAAAAGGATGCTTTCTCTAGATGAAAGCTGCAGATTTGTGATTTTCTACTGTATATCCACATTGAGTATGATATACAGAATGAGACATATATAATATATATATATATATA
>NC_068993.1:56412252-56413559 GCF_001194135.2 Octopus bimaculoides
TCTATATATATATATATATACACACATATATGTGTATATATATATACATGTGTGTATGTGTGAGTGAGTGTATGTTTATGCTGTCTGTTCCCTATCACCGTTTGACAACCGGTGTTTGTTTGTGTACCTTTCCGTAACCTTGCAGTTCGGCAAAAGCGTTAGTGGTAGATTAAGTACCAGACTGAAAGGAGAAAATAAGTTCCGGGGTCGATTTGTTCGACCAAACTCCATTGAAGGTAGTGTCCCAGCACAGCCGCAATCCAGCGGCTGAAACAAGTGAGAGATAAAAAATTAACGTATTCGAACATTGTGCGCCGCCCAGGTTGACAAGGAAGAATGAACGACACAGAATTGGACTCAATGAATGCATTTTCGGTTCAGTAAAACACCACTGTTTTTCTCATTAAAAGTTATCTTTCACAGAAAAAATTAAGTGGCTTTCCATCGCTTTTGATGCAGTCTGCTGCCCATAGCGCAGTGTTACAATTAAGCTCTCAATATAAATAGTAATTTGATCGTTATTTAATTGTATAAAAAAACATATCGCTAATTAATACATATTAAGTTAAGACAAGATTAATTGAAAGTGAAAATAGTTTTACTTCATTTGAAGCTATTATAGATCATATCACCTCTATTATTCTAAAAATATTTTCGTTAATTTATGAAATGATTTTAGAATTGAGCGGAAATCGGCGAGTCGGAAGACAAACAGCCGATACTAAAATAAAAAGAAAAACAAACCGATCGTTATTAAAACGTCTGGAAACCAGAGGTGACAGGAAAAAACGCAAACATCCAAATATTGAAACTGGCCAAGAGTAACATAGGCAGCGGTAAAGAAAAAAATCATGAATCAGAATTGCTGTCTTCGTCGTTTGTTTACTCTGTATGTCCACTCTGTTGCTGTATGTTCGTTCGAAGCTCTAACTCTCCTCATATTTTTATATTTTAAAGATTTCTGGATGCTGCTGTCTTATGAAGTTTTCCTATCTTGTCGTTGAAAGCTCGAAACAGGAAGTAATAAACAGTCGACAACTGAAGAGGAACTAGACTTCTGTTGGTATTTTGTTCCGTACTTGTCTCTCGTTGTGTGTTTACGTATTTTTCACTCGTTGTTGATGTCCTGTTCTTATTGTGTATTTTTGGCATTTTGTCCTGTTCTTATCTCTCGTGCATTTACGTGTTTTTCGTTTGTTAGTCATGTCCTGTAATGAATGTGTATTTTATCTATCTATCTATCTATCTATCTATCTATCTATCTATCTATCTATCTATCTATCTATCTATCTATCTATCTATATATA
>NC_068993.1:56413958-56417886 GCF_001194135.2 Octopus bimaculoides
TATATATATATATATATATATATATATATATATATATATATATATGAATTTAATGGCTGTGTAGGGACCTTTTTAAGCAGCAAATCCAAACTTCTGCAAACCATTTGAACGTCTTCAATAGTTAAGCGACTATAAAAAATATGTAGAGGCTTTCGGCAAACGAGGGCACGCAGCAAGACTTGGATATAACTTGAAATACAACTTAAGCATAGGACATAAGAAAGTGATTAAGCAATGCTACTTTGAATTTTCGATTGAATCTATGAAGGAAGTTAATCAAAGAATTGATAATAAAGGTGGAATTCTGAAAATATTTCAGATAGTTTGATCCAAATATTTTAAATCGTTTGCTGGAAGTGAAGCCTAAGACGTGATATCAAATCTTGAGAAGGAAATCAAACTCGTTTTGTGTATAGAAGTGAGACGAAATAAGAGAAGGATATATGACAAAACAACACCCCATACCACGTAACAGAAATGATAGGCATCGCTCATTTGCCAGAAGAAATCTACTTCAGAAAATTTGTTTTATGTTCTGATCGGAAAAATTACTGCAAGATTAGCTGTGTTTTGATACTCTTTCACTCTTTTACTTGTTTCAGTCATTTGACTGCGGCCATGCTGGAGCACCACCTTTAGTCGAGCAAATCGACCCCAGGACTTATTCTTTGTAAGCCTAGTACTTATTCTATAGTCACTTTTGCCAAACCACTAAGTTACGGGGACCTAAACACACCAGCATCGGTTGTCAAGCGATGTTGGGGGGTAGGGAACAAACACAGACACAAACACACATGCATATATATATATATATATATATATATATATACATATACATACGGCGGGCTTCTTTCAGTTTCCGTCTACCAAATCCACTCACAAGGCTTTGGTCGGTCCGAGGCTATAGTAGAAGACACTTGCCCAAGGTTCCACGCAGTGGGACTGAACCCGGAGCTATGTGGTTGGTAAGCAAGCTACTTACCACACAGCCACTCCTAAAAAAAGGTTGATCTTTTCTGTGAAAATATCTCACAAAGTCTGAAACTAAGCAGCAAAATAAATAAATAAATAAATAAATAAATAAATAAGAATTGCAAGATTTAGGACACCAATAAGCAATAGATTTTAATGATGAAACGCAAAGTTTACCGCCAGTACATGAAACAAATTTCGGCAAACCAGAACTGAGAACTTTAGAATTATTTAATTTTTTTTAACTGATTACAAACTTTGTGAGATATTTCCAGATGTTTGAGACTGTTTGTGAATATTGTTGACAATTTCTGCTACAGTTGCATTAGCATAAAAACTTTCCGCAAACTTAAAACCTTTTAAATTAATACATTTTAAACGTTATCCTGTTTCAAATTCAACTTGCTAACTTAATAACACTGAGTGTTAAATTAAGCATTAGCAAAGACATGCGATTGTGATTGTGTTATTAGAAATTTTGCAGATGCAAATGTCAGAAAAGCTAATTTCATTTGGTTATTTACACTTATTGTCGGTTTGTAAATGTATATTGTAATCCTCTTATATTAGTTGGTCCGACGCTGACGGTGATAACCAAGGACATCAGATAGTAGAAGAAGACGGAGCATCGTGCGTCGGGCTATGGCTGTTTTTCTTCTAGCGCTGACTTAAGTCGCTCGAGCTGTTCGCAGTGGATCTCTTTTGTTATCGTTTGGTTTGGGTTTAAAAGTTTGAAGTGGACTAAACCTTTCATATCCCACCAAACAGATAACACCTTACGGGGGTGAATACCTTCTTTAGCCTGGGGTGCCGGTGTTTCTCCCTTCCCTACCCACTGTCTTCGGCGCTTGACATTTTTATAGAGAACCCATTTCTCATCACCAGTCACTATTCGGCCCCAAAACGGTTCATTCGTGAGACGTGACAGCAAAGAAGAACACATTCACATTCTGCGTGCGATTAGACTCGGAAAGTTTGTGAGGAACCCATTGACTCAACCTGCTAACTTTTCCGATGGCACGCAGGTGTCGACGAAGGGTTGAATGACCAAATCCAAGCTTCTTTGCTAGTTCCTCAACAGTTACGATGGGATTTTGTTTCACCACGGTTTGCAGAACGTCCTCGTCGAGCTCTACAAATCATTTAGGACTAGGCTCGTCTTCTAGGCTGTTGTTTCCGACTCGAAGTTTCTGGAACCACCGTTGACACTGGCTTACGTTTATTGTCCGATCCCCATATACTACATTCCTCGCACTTTCCGTTGCATTGTTGCCTATATTGAACTCATGAAGCAAAACATGCCGAAGATGCTCCTTCGCCACTTCCATTATAGCTTTGAAAAAGTAACTGTTAAAATCGAACTGCACTCTTCAAAGCTTGCCCTAAGAATAAGTACAAGGTAGAATTACTACCTGCTTTTATAGTAAGTTGATGCAGATAGTTTATCCCGTCCCCCTCCGACTTTGCCCAGCACCCACATTGTGGTGGTGCTGCTCACGTTGAGGACCCCTGGAGTAGAGCTAAGACTAAAGGCTCTCCCCCTGTATTCTCTTTTTTCTCAGATACTGTTTAGCTAAGACGGCATTAACTAATGAATCCTTAACCTTTTTACAATATTGTGAGGAGGATTTGGTTGCTATTTTTAGAAAACGAAGCGAGTGTTTCGCGGTTACCTTATCGGGTCTGGGCTCCTTATTTCTAGCCTGTGTTTTTGCAGGATGATAACCTTGGTTAACGTGATACAAAATACAGAATAAACAGCTAGTTTAGAATTTCGTATTTTCGAAGAATTATATAACAAACTGATGCAAGAAAAATAATTAAAAAAAAAATTGTGCCAGTAAAAACACATCAACGAAATAAAACAATAAGAAAAGTGTTCATGTTAAAACATTATCATTATTAGTTTTATGCTGTTGGGCAAAACGCTTAGTGGCGTTTCGTTCGTCTTTACGCTCTGAGTTCAAATTTCGCCGCGGTCGACTTTGCCTTTTATCCTTTCGGGGTCGATTAAATAAGTACCAATTGCGTATGGGGGTCGATCTAATCGACTGGCCCCCTCCCTAAAGATTTCGGGCCTTGTGCCTAGAGTAGAAAAGATTATTAATCTTATGTCGTCGTTATTTTAAGGTGACGAGCTGAATCGTTAGCATGCCGGGTAAAACGCTAAGCGACATTTCGTCCGTTTTTACGTTCTGAGTCGCCTTTGCCTTTTGCGGTCCATAAAACAAGTTCCAGTAAAGTGGACCGAATGTAATCGTGTTGCCTCTCTCATCAAAATTGTTGACCTTGCTGCAAAAATAATAGAAAGAAATATGCTGTTATTGAAAGAAATAAACCATCATGAAAGAAAAATTAAATTATAATTTTCATTCTCTTCATTCGTCGCCCTTGTGGTAGCAACAACAGTAACTGTTTCTAATTTTGACATGATAACGATCTTACCAGATCGCCTCCTAAAATAATACTGTGTTGAGTCAAAAGTTTTACTCTGTTTTGGTAACTTATTTGATTCATTCGTCAAGTTGCAACAAAAGCACCCTAGCGTTCAAAGTAGAGACTATCGTGTTACACCGTCTGGGGCCACCTTCCTGACAGGTTCTTTCATTCTACACGGTAGCCAGTTCTCGTCCTTCGAGGCGAAGATCTTCTTCACTGAAGCTTTAGCTTTAGCTTCCTCCTCTTGGTTGATGAAGCGTAGCGAGTGCAGGAAGTGAGACATGGATCGGAACAATGAATAATCCAATGGAGGTATTTTTCTGCAATCCTAACATGCATTAGCAGTGGTTAAACAGTGACCAGCTTCAGGAACCTATCCTCAAAACATGGGCGTTTCGAACACAAGGTCATGCTCCTCGTCTGGTGGAATTATGAGGAGATTTTCATCTTCCTTATTATCTCCTTTACCATACCTACCACCACCATCTCCACCACCACCGCCGCCGCCACCACCACC
>NC_068993.1:56424501-56429102 GCF_001194135.2 Octopus bimaculoides
ACCCTCTTGACCCAGGGCAGCACTACAACCGCCGGACACTTGATGTAGGCCTCCGTGTTGAGTCTGAGGCCATGTGGGAAGAAGAATGGAGGCATAACGTCGCCATCACTAGTGATCACTCCAAACACCATGATGTTGACTGGATGTTTGATTTTTATCACTCTCGGTACATGTTTTGGGGACACAGCGAGCCAACGGTTTTTCTGTGTGTTCACCATCGGATCCAGACAGAAGTCACAAGTATTTACTCACAATCAACTTTTATTTCCTGTCTCACAAGTGCTCAATATAGCCACCACCTACAGCACGGGCAACATCAATGCGATAAGAGAATTCCTCCCAGATGCGTATCAGCATTTCACGATCCACTGAGTACTTCTTTGGCTGTCGGGTTGAATGGTTTATCGAAGTTTTTCCTTTTTCCTTCCATGTCAAGGAGGAGGAGAAGAAGAAAAAAGAGGAAGAAGAAGAGGAAGAATAAAAAAGAGGAAGGAGAAGAAGAAAAAAGAAGAGAGAAGAAAAGGAAGAAAAAAAGAAGAGAGAGGAAGAAGAAGAAGAAGAAAAAGAAGAAGACAGAAGAAGGAGAAGAAGAAAAATGAAGAGAAAAGAAGAAAAAGAAGAGAAAAGAAGAAGAAAAAAAGAGAAAATAAGAAGAGAAAAAGAGAAAAGAAGAAGAGAAAAAGAGAAAAGAAGAAGAGGAAGAGGAAGAAGAACATGTGTCTATAGGTAAAGTTTAGAGATTATGGAACTGGATGACGATATTTATGTCTTGTCATGGCAACTGTAGAACTAAGTAGATTTGGCAGAGGAATGGCGGAGTGGGGCAGGGAAGGAGCGCTAAGTGGATTTGCTGGCGTTGACGACAATACTGATTAGAACCGTGTAGCCGTGGTAGCTGTGGGAGGAGATGCGGTATGGTGGTAGCTGTGTTGGGGGTAATGGTTGCCGTCTTTGTGGTGGCGGCGGTGATGGTGGTGGTGGTGGTGATAGTTGTGGTATGGAGACGGTGGGGGTGGTTGGTAGTGGGTGACGATGGGAAGTGGTGCTTGTGGTGAGGATGTGGCGGTGGTAGCGGTGGGAGAGGATTGACTGTGGTGGTAGTGATTAAGTTGGTAGTAGTAGTGGTGGTGGTGGTGGTGGTAGTCGCGTTGGTAGTGGTTGTGATGGCAATGGTGGTGGTGGTGGTGGTGGGAGTTGTGGCGATCGTGGTGGTTGTGGTGGAACGGATGGTGTGTGCAGGTGGTGGATTATCCTGTGATAGATATGGTGGATGGTGTTGGTGGTAGTCGTGAAGAGAGAGAAAGAGAGAGAGAGAGAGAGAGAGAGATAGAGAGAGAGAGAGAGTGAGGGGAGAAAGAAGGAGAAGAAAAGAGAGCGTGAGGGAGAGAAAGAAAGAGAAGAAAAGAGAGAGAGTGAGGGGGAGAAAAAAGAGAAGAAAAGAGAGAGAAAGAAAGACAGCGGGAAGAGAGAGAAAGGGTGAAGAGAGGGGAAGAGAAAGCAGAGAGAGGGGAAGCGAAAGAGAGAGAAGAGAGAGAGAGGAAAGAGAGAGAGGGATAAGGAGAGGGAGGGAAACGGAGAGAGAGGGAGAAGAGGGAGAGAGATAGGGGAGATAGAACGGGAAGAGAGAGAGGAGAGGAGAGAGAGGGAGAAGAGAGAAAGGGGAAGACACAGATAGGGAGATAGGGAGAAGAGAAGAAATAAACAAGGTGAAGACAGAGAGAGGGTGTAAAGAGAGAGACCATGAAAAGAGAAAGGAAGAGAGTTGCGGGGGGGGGAGAAGAGAGAGGGGAAATAAACAAGGTGCAGAGAGAGAGAGAGGGGGGGTAAAGAGAGACGATGAAGAGAGAAATGGAGAGAGAGAGAAAGAGAGAAAGAGTGATTTATTAGTGAATAATATTCTCGTATATTCCATCTTCCGTCTCTCTTATTAATCAAATATAAATGTAAGTCGTGCGTGAATGAGAAGGTGAACATGGTGTTCAAAATGTGTAGAAGCTTTTCTTTCTTCCCAATTCTATCAGTCTTCCTTCTCATTCCTCCATCATTTCATCCTCATTATACGGGCCCGTTGTTTGCAACGACTGTGCGTGCCCCTTCGAGAATAGCAATCCTTGTTGCAATCATGACAGAAGCAACATTAGTAGTCTGAGTCATCTTGTGCTTTCCGATTTTGGTCTCTTAATACTCAAACGATTTCAATCGTCCTCCGTTTTTATTTTCCTTTGTCTTTATATTTCGTCTCCCGAATAGACAGTTTGGTTTCTTTTCCACTCATCCCTTTATCTCAGTTAGGGACAGTCTATTGGACAGGATTTACACACAGATTAGCTTTAAGCACATGACATTTGCCTAGACTGCGTACTTGACCAAACTTTCGTGGGCGACGTCCACTGGACATTGGAAATATGGTCTAAGATCCTCTTTTGCCGGGCATCTCAAAGTAGATGACCTTGTTTTCCCATGTGATGTTCAAGATTTTGCGAAGACTTTTCAAGAGAACGGTATGTAAATTTTTCTCTTATCTAACATATATCGGTTATGTTTCACCAGATTCACTATAGTGTAAGACAGTGTCGAGTGCACAAGTACTAAACATTCACCTATAAAACTTCAATTTGCTTAACCTCTGAGTTGAAAGAGAAGTTTGATATGATTGAGCTTAGATATCCCATATCTACAATTTCGAATGTGGAGCTACTAATGCAAATGTGTAAAATATTTTGAGCTATAGCAACAGTTTTCTTTGTGCTGATGGTTGGAAAATTGGTCTATGATACACAGAAGGCCAACATGCGGATGATAAACGATAGCTGCGCCGTCTGCAAATACAATCTCCCTGAGAAAGACAAGAGTTATTTTAGTCTTGACACGCAGACGGACATTGTTTGCAAAAGTTACCGTCATGTCGAGTGTAAATGTATACGCCATGAGAGGAATACGGGAAGGCAAAGGTCAGAAGCAGTTAGAAGATGCTAAAAAGATAGTAGACCAAGCAAGTAGCCCTGCTTGACTCCATTAGGGACCAAAAAAGATTTGTATGGATCACCGTTGAAAGTAATGAAGCTTTTTATAGCGATGTAGAATGGCTTAACTACGCCGCATAATTTTCATGGATAGTCTTGTCCCTGGTTGGCTGAAGAGCTCGGCGACTGTCAAGTTCCACACAGTTTTTGTTAAATCAATAAAAGCAAGGTACAGTGGTTGACACGCTTCCCTAAATTTATCATGGTGTTATCTCCCAGAAAATATGACAATGATAGATTTACTGCAATCAATAGCAGTTGACACATTTTCAGAATATCTCCTGAGAATTATGCCGAGATTTTCTTTGTTTAAATTTTATTGCTTAGGTTTTACGTTTAACGAGAGCTTGTCTTCTGGATTGCACCGACTCAACATTTGAAGTTTTAAAATATTTCAACAAAAGAATGAAGTCTTCTGAATGCTGTAGCAGGGACATGAATAATTCAATGGAGTTCATCAATGTAAATGTGAAACTGATATTTATTTTTGAAACCAGAGTTAAGTGAGAGGCAGTTGGCAGCCTCGAGGTTTATTCTGGTATCAGAATTGAAACGAAGACTTAAGATTCGTTCAATATGAGTAGAAGATTGTTCTGTCATTGATAAGAAAGATGTACTGACTGCGAATTCATTGCCATGTTTCCTTCTATCAATTGTTTCTATTCTTCTCAGAAGAAGTTACACCGTTTTTGTAGTAGTTATCCAGTTATAAGACTTTTATCAATCCCGAAAGGGTGAAAGGTAAAGTTGATCCTGGCAAAATTTGAACCCAGAGCGTATATACGAACGAAATGCTGCTAAGCATTTTGCACGGTGTGCTAATGGTTCTGCCACCTCGTCGGCTTTAGCAGGAGAATCAACGTGTTATTGTCTTGGAAGATTCCCATTAGGGAACAATATTTGAACGATAGGATGGAAAGGGTAAGCATAGACTGGGGTCTATGTAATCGACTTAACCCCTTCCCAAATTTCCTGGCTTTGAGCCAAGATTTGAAACCAATGTCATTCGAAATTAGTTCGAAGAACGCAAAAGCGAAACAGAAAACTAGGATTGGCCCCTACAGTTATCAATGTAATTTTGCAAGGACTCCTGTTAACATATGTCAACACGAGGAGTATCTAACTAGGGTTAGTTTCTAAGGAAGCTTGCGCATTGGCAAAAGAAGGTCTACGTATAAGGCTCTCGATCTCGCATTTCTGCTACCAAGAAGGTTACTGTTAGATAAACCAACCATAGTGACACACAAGGTTCATTATCCTAGCAGCCAAATGGGTTCACTAGCGGCACTAGGATAAAGAGAAATCGATTAAATCGATTAAATGACTGAAATAAGCACTGGAGTCAATATAATCATCTCAAAACCTTTGCTGATTTTGCCCCAGCATGACCGCAGTCCATTGGTTTAAAACCAATAAAAGAAATAAAAGAATTAAAGAATAAGAGAATTAAATAATATAATCACATCTATATAACAATGGCTCAACAATAGCTTATACGAGACCATATCTATGTTAACACTTCACTTCACGTAAACAAGATGGAATATATACATACATACATACATACATACATACATA
>NC_068993.1:56429445-56432445 GCF_001194135.2 Octopus bimaculoides
CATTATATATGTCTCTTTTATCCTTTGTTTTAATCTTTGGACTGCGGCCATACTGGAGTACTACCTTGAAAAATTTTTAATTGAACAAATCCCAGTCTTTTTTTTTTTAAAGAACTAGTACCTATTCTATCGGTCTGTTTCACCGAACCGCTAAGTTAAAGGGCCGTAAACAAAATCAACACCGGTTGTCAAGGGGTTGTGTGTGTGTGTGGGGGGGGGGACAAACATAAATACAAACACACATGCGTCTAGAGCACGCATAAACACATACACACACATATATAAACACGCATACACATACGATGGTTTTTTTTTTGCCGTGGACCAAATGTCCTGACTAGGCTTTGGTTAGCTCGAGGCTGTAGAAGAAAATACTTGAGCAAGGTGCCACGCAGTGGGACTGAACCTGGAGCCCTGTGGTTGGGAAGCAAACTTCTTACAGTCACGCCTATAATACATACATTTTTAGGCACTCACACAGACACACATACGCACACACACATACACACACATCCGTATATATATGTGTGTGTGCTTGTGTGTCGAAAGACAAAGAAAGAGAGAAGAAGAGAGAGAGAGAGAAAGAGAAAGAGAGAGAGTGAGAAAGAGAGAGAGTGAGAAAGAGAGAGAGTGAGAAAGAGAGAGAGAGTGAGAAAGAGAGAGAGTGAGAGAGAAAAGAATCTTGTCTTTGGTAGGATTTGCACGCTTACATACATACATACATACATACATACATACATACTAGAAGACTACAGATTCAAGCCATCAATGGAACTGTAAAGATATGTAAAACTTTCCAAAAATTTAGCACATAAATACATATGCATGCATCTAGACATGAAAATATATACATAAAAACGCATCCATAAAATAAACATACAAATCTGCGCATACACTAACACCAAATACTGCACACACACACACACATATGCACAAATACCTAGATGATTTTGATAAAAGTTCCAATGAAGAAGCCTTGAATCTATGTTAGAGTCCGGCTCTCTGTCTATTGATAAGAAATACAGAAATGAAACTGATTGATAACATACATACATACATACTTACATACATACGCACACATACATATGTACAAGGGGATGCTGAAAAGTTCCTGGCTTTAAGGATGTCGCGAAAGGCCTGGTTGGAGGCCCAACATTTCAAGTTCTTTTACAGGGCTTAGAAAAACTGAAGGACCGATACAATAAGTACGTGAATTTGGAAGGCGAATACATCATAATTAGCTAATCCTCCTGCATTCTCTTTTACTCAAAGCTAGGAACTTTTCAGTACTCCCTCGTATGTATACGATGGTCTTCATAGTTTTTGTCACAAGGTTTTCGCTCACCTGGGTCTATAGCAGAAGAGCGTTACCCAAAGTACTGCGTAGTCGGACCGAACTCAAACTACGTGGTTCGAAGCGGACTTCTTAAGCATACAACCATTTTCAATTATGAAACTCCATTCCATAACCAAATACATGATTAGTTTTTTAGCTCCAAAATGTTCAACCATTCCTATCTTAGACATTTCTCCTCTCATCAAAGATTGATAATCCTTCGATTTTGATATATAACGTCATCCACCCACATAACCTACCCTTATGACATAAAGAAATCATTTGATGATATCTCTCTCTCTCTTTGCTTCTGTGTACCTACCTGTCGCCTGTCTCTCCTCTACTCTTTCACTTTCTCACTTTATAAAAACCTTGGATAGTTTTAAATATCGCTGAGGAATCCGCAAGGTGTGGTATTACTTTTGAGCACTGTTCTGATGCTATATGCGTTGCAGACTCTCTGAAATTTCTCAGACAATTCCATATGCTCTGTGACACGACCTCACCGCAAAGGCTAGCCTGAGAAAATTCTGAGAATCTGCGATGTATACACACACACACACATATACATACATACATCTATATATATATATATATATATATATATATATATATATATATATATATATATATATATGCATATATGTATGTATGTGTGTAAACATTAGAACTTTCTGCAAAGCAGTAACACCAAACTTCGCAGATTCCTCACCAAACTTGGAAAGAAAAAGAAAATATAAAGAATCAGCGAAGAGCTAAGGAAGAACTTCAGAATCAAATCGTGTGCTTCAGAGCTGGCATCGTCTTTATATGGACATCTCTATTGATAAGTAAATTTAAACACGTCAGATGGTCGGAAGTTTAAGATTTAACTAGACTTAGGTTAAAAACGAAACATTTCCAATCCGGTAAGACGTATAGATCCAGCACAAAAATTTCAAAAAAAAAAAAAATGCTGTAGGAGGGAGTGGTTGAATAAAAGAATAAAAATGTCTTGGTTATTGTAAATCTAAAGCTTTGAACTTTATGCTGAGTAAATATTAAAGAAAAAAAAAGACAAAAAAAAAAAATAAAACAAAACAATTTCCTAATCTCGTATTAAAAAAACAAATGGAAAAAGAGGTTAATAGTTCCAAAAAGTAAGAATTAAAAAAACAAAACATGACATAAAGAGAAACAATATTAACAATAATATCATCATCATCATAAAAATTCTAGCTATATGAAACATTACCAATCACACCGTTGCTACTACTACTACTACTACTACTACTACTACTACTACTACTACTACTTCCACCGCCGATGCCGCCGCCACTACCATCACCACCACTTCCCTACTACTAGTAGCAATAACGACCACAACCACAAGAACAATAACCACGCTAAGATTGGGCTACAAAATACTACGCAGATTGTAACGGTTTAGAGAAAAATGGAAGCAGTTCAAGATGCACACAGAGCCACACACACACACACATACATACACACATACATACATACATACATACACATGCATACACATGCATACATACACACATACGTACATACATGCATACATATATATATATATACACATACACACACATGCATACATACATACATACACATGCATACACATGCATACATACATACAAACATACATACGTACATACATGCATACA
>NC_068993.1:56433645-56434417 GCF_001194135.2 Octopus bimaculoides
TATATATATGTATGTATGTATGTGTGTGTGTGTATGTATGTATGTATGTATGTATGTATGTATGTATGTATGTATGTATGTATGTATGTATGCATGGATGTATATTTATATATATTATGAAATGCGAGCGTTAAGCAGTGACGTGTATACATGCGATGTTATTACCAGTTCGAAAGATGCTAGTGGCAAGTTCGAGTTCGTAAACAAGTCATCCACTGGTTTTGTCATGGAGAAAATTTCTCGCTGTAGCCGAGACAACTTGACCTCCTACTGCCCAAGGTCCCAGATGAACCTATATCACGTAAGAGACTCAAAAGAGGCCGCAGAAGATCGAACTCCCTTTTCCAGAAAAATGCCAATCACAAAAGAATGGCCATTGAAAAGGTGATAACACTGATGGTGCCCCAGCATGGCCATTACCTTTGGAATGAAACGCATAAAAGAACATATATATAGAATATATGTATCGATATATAGATAGAAAGAGAGCTAGATACAAACGTACACACACACACACAATATATATATACATATATACATATAGTTAAAATTTACAGAAAACAACAGACGAAGACAGGTGAGGGAACAACAAGCAGGTGTATTAGGTTAACGCTTGGGTAGAATAGAAAAGTCCTTGACGTTTCGAGCCTACGCTCTTCTACAGAAAGAAACACGGAAAGAAACAAGGAGAGAAAAAATGTGTGTAGTAGTCAGCGATCTATCATGGCGAATGCCGGACACACACACACACACACACACACACACACACACA
>NC_068993.1:56435253-56437657 GCF_001194135.2 Octopus bimaculoides
TATATATATATATATATGTGCATATATTATATGCATGTATCTATCTATCTATCTATCTATCTATCTATCTATATATGTATATGTGTGTGTGTGTGTGTGTGTGTGTGTGTGCATGTCTATATGTATACATCTATCTAAACAAACATATATATATACAGTCATGCATGCATAGCGATACATAAATATATCCATAAATTCATATATATCAACACTTATCCATCCATCCATCCATCCATCCATCCATCCATACATACATACATACATATATTTCTCAATACATGTTTTGATATCACAACATATAACCATCAAGTGCCCTGAAGTTGAGCAAAAGTAATGTTCTTATATATATATGCAAGAATAGACAGGTAAAATGCACAACGATGTACGAATATTAATGATAATATAAATATCGATTTTACCCGATGGAAATAAGTATCGTAACTCCTGGGAATGTCCATCCACAGACTACAGTTCGCACTTATTCTTCCAAGCTGTCCCGAATGGGCACCAGAACAACGGCAGATGTTTACCCTCGTTGTAGTCCACAAGCATTTCGCATATACGTGATTAAATGTGATATATTTAATGTACCTTACTATCTAGGAATGTCCAGCAACTCGCTACAGTCCAGCGAGCTGTTCACCAAGCTGTCTACCATGTTAACAATATATACCCGACCAAACCAGACCAGAGTTGACCAGATCAGAGCAGACCAAATCAGATTAGACCGGGCGTGACCACATGGAGGTGTTCAGGTGTACGTAGTGTAGTCCACAAACTGTTTACATACATGTCAGGTACCACATCTTCTGGGAATGTTCAGTTACAGATCACAGCACATCAAATAATCTACTGATAGTTCACACGTCGTCAGCAGTAGATCACAAAAGATCAACGGATCAGGGATCATCTGGAAACGTTCAAACTCGTAGAAGTCCAAGTAACAATTTATATATGCGTCGATTGTAGTAAGTATTAGATCTGCGAATGTTTAATTCTACGAACTACAGTCCAGCAAGCTGTCAAAAGTAGGTATCAGAGCGTCTGGGAATATTCAGGCTGAGGTCTTAGACCAGTCGAACCCAACTAGAGCTAACTAGACTTGTCCAGTCCTGCTGGTTTATTCCAGATCAGACCAGATCAATCCAGAACTGAGAACATTCCGTTCGTCTTGCTTCATTTTCTTGGCCTCTGGATCTGACCCTTAAAACTTTGCGATGACTGGCGTGTTTGTGATGGCTGTGTGTGTGTGTGTATGTATGTGTGTGTGTGTGTTTGTGTGTGTGTGTAAGTGTGTTCCTGTGGGATTAGTGGTGTATGTGTGTGATGTTTCCTGTGTGCGTATGTGCAATGTATATTTACGTTTGCACATATGTGATGCATAGTGCGTTTATGCAAATACATGTGTATGTGTGTGTGAGATGACGGATGTGTGTGTATGTATGTCACAACTGGTGTGTGCGGATGAGTGTGGTGATGGAAGTGTGTGTATGCGTGTATTGAGTGGTGTGTGTGTGTGAGTAGGTTTTTTGATGACGGGTGTGTCCGTGTGTATATGCGTACATATGTCTATGTGTGTGTGTGCAAGCGCGCATGTGTCTCTGTGTGTATATGTACAAGTTAGTGTGTATATACATTAGCGTAGAGCTAATACGTAGATGCATTGGTGTGCATATGTGTGTATATGTGTGACAAGATGGCTTATGTGTGTATGTATGTGCGTACTTATGAATGTGTGTGTATGTGTGTGCTAGCAAATATGTATTAGCAAATATGTGTGTGTATTTGTGTGCGTATATATGTAAAAGTGGTGTGCATGTGTGCAACAGCTAGAGTATGTGTGTATGTATGTGATAACTTATGAATGTGCGTGTATGCATGCACTGCAGTGTGTGTATTTGACTGGTGGTGTATATGTATTATGTATGTGTGTGTATATGTATGTGATTTAAGTGTATAAGTGTGTGTTTTTAATGGTTATTGTATATACATATATATATACCTCTATCTATCTATCTATCTATCTATCTATCTATCTATCTATCTATATACCACAATCGTAGTGTGTATGTGACCACTTGTGAGTGTATGTATGTTTAACTGGTCTGTGCGCGCAGGTGTATATATATATACATATATATATATGTGTGTGTGTATGTTTGTCTTTTCTTTACTTCAGCCATTGGGCCGCGGCTTTGAAAGTGTTTTGCTGAACGAATTGACCCCAGTACATTTTTGAAGTTAACTACTTATTTTTGGCCCTACCGCTAAGTTGCGAGGACGTAAACAAACCGATCAACAGCAGTTGTTAAACCACAAAGACGGAGACGCGCGCGCGCACGCACACACACACACACACACACACACACACACACACACACACACACACACACACACACACACA
>NC_068993.1:56437757-56438451 GCF_001194135.2 Octopus bimaculoides
CGCACACACACACACACACACACACACACACACACACACACACACACATACACACATTGAAGTAGAAGACACTTCGTACCGCGCCGTTGGACTGAACCCGGAACCATGAGATTCAGAAGCATCACACCTGGTATGTACATTTGTTTACAGCAATTTTTTTTTAACATTTAAATCTACTCACACACACATATGCACACACACAGAGGACAACGACTGTCAAATCGATATGTTTCGTGTCCCACGAGGGGATTCTTCATCGAACTCGCTTTCAAATCACTACCTTTGGCAACGGTGAGGCCCAGCTTTCGGTGCCAATGAATAAATCGTCAGCAACATTCTGAGTTCAAACTCTCACCGCGGAAAGTTTTACGTTTTAACTTTATTCCCTCTCAGATGTTCATCGAAATACCAGTAATATAATTAGGGTTAAATTTAATTGCCTATACCCCCATGCTGTCCCTTGCATAATTCTGACTTCCCGCTATCCAATGTAAGACATCCTTCTTCTAATATTTCTGTGACAATGAATTAGCATTTATTTTCATTGCTTCAGCCATTGGACTGCGGCCATGCTGGGGCACCACCATGAATGGTTTTAGAACAAATCAACTCCAGTACTTCGTTTTTTTTCTATCGGTCATTTTTGCCCAGCCTATATATATATATATATATATATATATATATATATATATAT
>NC_068993.1:56441072-56444505 GCF_001194135.2 Octopus bimaculoides
CACCACCACCACCATCGCCACCACCACCACCACCATCGCCAGCATCAATACTACCACAGCCACCACGACCAACACTACTACTACTACTACTACTACTACTACTACTACTACTACTACTACTACTAAATAACAATGATGTCGACGACCGCTACCGGCGCCGTCGCCGCCACCCTCAAAACCACCCCCACCACTACCACCACTACCACCACTACCACTACCACCACTACCAATACCACGCTATGGTCCCATCAACAACAATACAAACATTGACTGACACTAACTTCACCGCCACCTCCAACACCATCTGCAACTTACTACTACCATTACACCACCACACCAACACCAAGATCAACACCATTAAAATTACCACCACTACTACCACCACTCGCTGCGGGACCTAAAAACATGAGATATAATTAGTCATCATACTTAATTACATAAACACACACACACACACACACACACACACAACGCTCGCACACTCACACACACACACAAGACAAAAATACTTGGTGTTATATTCACACAATTTTGGTGACACCTCCACAACATCTATAGACCTCCATAACATGCACAATACCTTTACAATATTCAAAGTACCTCTACAACATATATAGGCCCCTCATAACAGTCACAGTACCTCTAGAAAATATATAGGCCCTCATAACAGTCACAGTACCTCTGTAACTCATATAGACCTCCATCCCATACACGGTACCTCTACAACATATATAGAGCTCCATGGAAGTCATAGTAACTTTACAATGTTCACAACATCCACAGAAGTCATTGTAAAGGAAGCAAAATGGCGTACAAATCTACTTAAAGCAACCACAGCTTCTACATTTGCTCAACAGCAAATGATATATGGTATATCTATCCTTGTATGATATATGGTATATCTATCCTTGTACTTATGATATAAGGTATGTCTATCCTTGTACTTATGATATAAGGTATATCTATCCTTGTACTTATGATATAAGGTATATCTATCCTTGTACTTATGATATAAGGTATATCTATCCTTGTACTTATGATATAAGGTATATCTATCCTTGTACTTATGATATAAGGTATATCTATCCTTGTACTTATGATATAAGGTATATCTATCCTTGTACTTATGATATAAGGTATATCTATCCTTGTACTTATGATATAAGGTATATCTATTCTTGTACTTATGATATAAGGTATATCTATCCTTGTACTTTGCTCGTCCTGTTTCGGCCCCAATCACTCCTCAACAAATCACAATAAACTACAAAGATCGAAAAACAACGCCCTTCGAGTCATTAGAAGTTGCACACAGACCTCACTCACGGACTATGAAATATACAGTGGGTTTTGATTTAAACACAAGACCAGCAGTTTTGAAAGGACAGGAGAGGGTTAGACGATAATATCGATCCCATAACTTGATCGGAACTTTATTTTATGAACCTCGGAGGGATGAAAGTAAGGTTGACTTCGGCAGGATTTGAACGTACATATGAAATATACAATGAAAACGAACGTAAACCAATTGCATATGAGAAGAGCCCAGTTTGTTCCGGTAGCAAGCTGCAATTCACATTCTGCTCTACGACAACATGAATAAATCAATTCCAAGCACATAGAGACATAGCCAATACCTCAGAATACTACTAGATTGTTTCTAAAATCCTCTTTCCTTCACTCAGCGCGGATACGCATAAGGAACGTGTACACATAAATAGCTGCGACGGTAGTGGTATTGCTATACTCTAATTTCCTAGGGTAATGCACACCATTAGCAAAAAAATAGAGGGAAAGCAACTGTCAGCGCTCTGATCGAGACTACTTTTACACGCTTCCGCTGTGCCAACCACAAAAATCTAGGGACGAACAAAAATAGACACTGAACAGAATATAATATGGCGAGATTGTTATACTGCACCCAATGTGATTCATAATTGCATTTAGGAGTGTGCAGTATTTGTAGGACGTATATATATATATATATATATATATATAAACATCTCTATACAAAATAAGCTCAAGGAAGTCTTATTGACCAGCTTTAGATAAAATGGTTAGGGAAAAGGGTGGAGTGGTAACAATGCCACAAAATAGCTTTGCATACATGTATAGTTAAGACAGCGAATAAAAGTTGGTAATAAAATATAGAAACACGACAATAAGACGCTAATAAAAAGAAGCGAGATTGTTATAAAAAACTAATAAAATATTAAAATGAACGAAATAGTATCGAGCTGGGTACTTGTTAATGCTTAGTATTTAAATAGACGAGGATCAGTCATATTTGCCCCCCCCCCCCAAAAAAAAAACAATGTCGAGAGAGTCTGTCCCACAATTCAGTTGTTTTGAAGGGAGAAAAACACAGAGAATTTGTGGATGGAACATGCGAAGTATATGTGAGATATTCGGGAAGCATTAATGCGATTCGCTAAATTTGGCAGAGTTCGGATAGGAAATTTCCGGAGTGATGGGACCAAGGAATGGAAGCTCACCCGAACAGTTTCCGTGGAAGTAACAGAAAGAAAAAAGCCAGACGAATAATGTCCCATCGATGACTGAACAATTGCAGTGACGAAAAGAACTCATCATTTATGCAATTATGCATTCAATTTTGCGGGCCACCAAGTGTGGACAGTACATATTTGGAGATTCAAACCAAATGTGTGAGCAGTTTTGAACGGATATGGCTCTTGTAGATAATACAATAGAACTTCAAATACGAGGAGCTTTTGTAAGGAATAAGACAAGCCCACAATTCAAGCCACCGCTCTGTCAAAATTCGTAATGCTGGAAAGATGATGTGAATCAAAGACCATTGAGCCTATCCAAATAGATTTCTTCAAAATAGCACTCTCCATCGAAATTAGAAATATGTGGAATATTAGGATGGGAGCAGATATATACTAAATTGGCCTTGGAAACATCAAATATAACAAGAGATTCGTTTTCTGATGGCACGAAGGCCAGTAGGCCATTGAGAAAAATCTGCAACAAAGTTCAATGGGTGGCGTCTTTTAGAGGGGAAATCTTGAAAGTTGGCGCCATCAGAAGAAATGTCAATAAAAGCTCTTATTATTTTGCTAGATAAAGTTGGGCAGTTTTTTCCGGTTGAGAGGAGTATACCTGCGTTACTTCAAAACTAGCGCAGGCATGAAGCTAAAGAAATAACAATCATCTAAATATTTAGTGCAGAATTAAGTAAATCTAAATTTAAACCAGGTTTGGAATTATAAACATGCGGTCATTTAATAAAACACATGCAAGCACGCACACGCACAAACACGCAAAGATATATGCACAAACATGTTTATTATATCAAAAGTTGACAAGCCACTCGGGGTTTCGCCCCGAGCTCAGCTGTTCACGACTGTGATATTTATGGGTTGACTCTCTAGGTCTAGAGGCGAAATTTGAAGCCATAATTAACCCG
>NC_068993.1:56444678-56447166 GCF_001194135.2 Octopus bimaculoides
ACACACACACACACACACACACACACACACATATATGTACACACACACACACGCACATATATATATGATTAATCACTAATATGCATCTAAACATATACGTGCACGTTACTAATGAATCACACACACTTCAGTTGATACCGAAACACTTCAGTCAATATTAACACATTTTTTTCTCAACACTTTCGAAGGCCAAAGGTGAGAAAATGTTTCCCAAAATAGAAATCATTCTTTTGATATTTGATAAAGACGAGCCGAATATAGATATGAAACGTGTGTGTGTATGTTGCTATACATATGTTAATAGGTAAGTGCGTTGCACGTGTGTGCACATGCATATATGTGTAGATGTGTAGATGTGCAGGGAAATACAGGTAACGACGTACGTAGATGATATACATATATATATGTGTGTGTGTGTGTGGCGGGGGCGGGCTGGTTTGGTGGTGGTAGTGGAAGGGTCGGTGGGGCCGCTGGTGGTGAGTAGTTATTTTTCTTTGGGGTGGTGGTAGTGTTGTGTGTGTGTAGGGGTGGAATGGAGAATTTGAACTTGACGTGTAAACATAAGGATTCGATGTATCGGTGATGATGTGCTCTGCTGCGTAACTGTGCTGCTGGTGCTACTTCTACTGCAACTACTACTACCAGCACCGCTGCCACCACCACCACCACCACCACCGCCGCCACCGGCATCTGACTGCGGCCATGCTGAAGCATCGCCTTTAGCCGAGCAAATCGACCCCAGGACTTATTTTTTGGAAGCCTAGTACTTATTCTATCGGTCTTTTTTGCCGAACCGCTAAGTTACGGAGACGTAAACACACCACCACCGGTTGTCAAGCGATGTTGGGGGGACAAACACAGACACACAAACATATACACACACATATATATATACATATATATACATATATACGACGGGCTTCTTTCAGTTTCCGTCTACCAAATCCACTCACAAAGCTTTGGTCGGCCCGAGGCTATAGTAGAAGACACTTGTCCAAGGTGCCACGCAGTGTGAATGAACCCGGAACCATGTGGTTGGTAAGCAAGCTACATACCACACAGCCACTCCAGCAATATCTGTAGTCTTCGTTGGTCACGCAGGAGTATTCAGTCGCAAAATTTACTGTCGGTTGTGTCTGATGAGGCCCTATGGTAGTGGTTCCCAATCTTTTCACTACCAAGGGCCCTTTTTATGTAAATGAGTTTTCCCACGGACCCCAGGATATTGAAAGGTCTGTCAGCTTAACATGTTCACGGATCCTCAGTACAACCTTTGCGGACCACAGGTGGGGAACCACTGCCCTATGTAGAAGGTGCCTGAGCACTCTACCTCGACAACCCTCCCAGGAAAATAAGGGGTTGCGAAAATAAACGAATGGATGACTGTAACAAAGACTTCTTTATTTAAAGTCCTAAAAGTTTTAAGATGGTGGAATGTCTTTTGGGGTATATTTACTGCTATTTCTATCAGATCGAGTGGCTGCGTAGGGATGACTCATTTATTGATTAGTTAGTGATGGTGGCGGTGTTGTTGTTGGTGGTGATTTGTGTTGCGATGTAGATGGCGTGTGTGTAGACGAATGCATGGGTGTGTGTGGGTGTGGGTGTATCGGTGTATGATAATAGTGTCTGTTACCTTTACTGCTGTAATAACGTGACCCCTATCTATTGATGATAACGAAGGACCGAAAAAACAGTAAACAAGATATAGATTGCCGTCAATACCCTTATTATTTTGATTACGATGATAATGATGATGATGATGATGATGATGATGATAACCATCATCATCATCATCATCATCATCGTCGTCGTCGTCATCGTTCTTCTTCTTCTTTCAATTCTGTTTCCATTTCTTGCCGAGTGTCTTCCCGACATCTAGGGCAAAGAAACTCGCTGTATACATTGGTGGGCCATTAAAATAAACAGCCCAGATTATTCACTTACAATCCATTACATAGAGACAAAACCACCAAAGCTAATAAACCAGATATTGTTAAAACACGCAAATAATTTTGGTCTTTTCGATCACTTGCGGTCGATGTAATCGATGTGCGCATTCCACGTAAAATTCCAGGCTTTGTGCTTATAATAGAAAGAATTATTATTATTATTATTATTATTATTATTATTATTACTACTACTACTACTACTACTACTACTACTACTACTACTACTACTACTACTACTACTACTACTACTACTACTACTACTGAGGTGGTGAGCTGGCAGAATCATTAGCACGCTGGATGAACTGCTTAGCGGTATTTCGCCCGTCACTGAGTTCTGAGTTCAAATTCCGCCGAGGTCGACTTTGCCTTTCAACCTTTTGGGGTCGATTAAATAAGTACCTATGCATTGGGGTAGATGTAATCCCTTATTATTATTATTATTATTATTATTATTATTATTCCGCCGAGATCGACTTTACTTGTCATTGTTCGAGGTCGATAAAAAAAGCGCCATTCAAGTACTGGAGTCATTGTAA
>NC_068993.1:56450927-56454079 GCF_001194135.2 Octopus bimaculoides
TCTATCTATCTATCTATCTATCTATCTATCTATCTATCTATCTATCTATCTATCTATCTATCTATCTATCTGTCTATCTATCTATCTGTCTAATCTATCTATCTATCTATCTATCTATCTATCTATCTATCTATCTATCTATCTATCTATCTAATCTGTCTATCTATCTATTTGATCTATGCTTAGTGTCTTTTCCTTCGTGTAAGTGTGTGTGTCGGTGGGTGCCAGTGTATACATGGACATTGAAGCCCAATCCCTCTCTTTATTTTGGGGGATGGTGCGGATCAGATATCTTCTACGAATCTGCGTCTTTCATTTTAATAACGCCAAGGAATTAGGAATAAGGAATAAGGAATAAGGAATAAGGAATAAGGAATAAGGAATAAGGAATAAGGAATAAGGAATAAGGAATAAGGAATTAGGAATAAGGAATAAGGAATAAGGAATAAGGAATAAGGAATTAGGAATTAGGAATAAGGAATAAGGAATAAGGAATAAGGAATAAGGAATAAGGAATCTATCTGCCACCATACAATACATCCTACGTGCATATACGAGGCATATAAACACATGCACACAGACACATACATACCCATATATATGTACGCACACATATATATGTACGCACACATATATATGTACGCACACATATATATGTACGCACACATATATATGTACGCACACATATATAGACGCGAAAAACATGTTTACTACACCAATGTAAGTTTACTAGCAGACCGGTGTATATTTACTAACCTATATCTACTAACCTATATTTACTAACCTATGTTTGCTAACCTAAAGGTTTGTAATTTCCATATATTTTCGTTTTTGCTTTCTGTTCGGTGGATGGTGGTTTTAAGGGTGGTATTTGATTTACGCCATGTTTACAGAACAATTTGATGGCAAGGTGGTTATGCATGGTCGTATGTATCAGCAATATGCAGATAGCTTTTGTCTGTAATCTTTTACTCGTTTAAGTCATTGGACAGCAGCCATGCGGGGGCACTCCTCTTCAATCTTTTAATTGAACAAATTTATACTTATTCTGCTTGATACATATTCATGCTTATTCTGTCGGTCTCTGTTGCCAAACAGCAAGCGAATACAATGTAAACAAGCCAACAGCAGTTGTCTAGCATACGTACGAAGGGGTGCTGAAAAGGTCCCGACTTTAAGGTTGTTGTGAAAGGCCTGGTTGCAGCCCCAACCTTCCGAGTTCTTTTACAGGACTTAGAAAAACTGGAGGACTGCTGCAATACGTGTCTGAATCTGGGAGGAGAATACGTTGAATAAAATCATGATTAATCGATCCTCCTGTATTTTCTTTTACCTAAAGCTAGGAACTTTTCACGCACCCTTGTACATTGTTGTGTCGACGCCCCCAGGCGAAGAAGTAGGATCTCCCAAGACATATAAATAAAGGTAGTCTGGCCATGGTAGCTGTTGAGTAGCAGTTGTGTAGCAGTTGAGTAGAGATCATCCGAAGGTGCTAGATAGCAGTAGCTTGAGACATAACATACATATACATACATACATACTTACATACATACATAGAAATACACACATATACATACATATTTTGAGTTTATCTCTACAGATTCTCTATAGAATTTAGAACCAGTACTGAGAGCTACGACTTTTCTTATACGAATACGTCTATGTAAATAATGCGACATATTAAGTTACAGGGGCGTAAACAAACCAACACTGGTTCTCAAGCGGTGGTGGTGATGGTGGGGGACTAACACAACACAAAGACAAACACACACACATACATACATACATACATACATACATACATACATACATACATACGCCCTGCATATGTATTCCCGACAACCCGTTTGATATGATTCTACAAAAAAGCAATTGCTGACTTCTGAACGAATGCATGGAGAATGGTTTCATTATACTTTGTGCAACTTAGACAAGTCATATTGATTGTCTTTAAAAATTATTCTGTACTCGCCACGTTCCCTCAGCACTGCCAAATAAAAAAAACGTGTATGTATGTGGGGAAGGGGAGGCATGCTAATTATCCATCAAACTCCACATGAAATTTCTTCGGGGAAATTTATATCCAGAACATCTCCCATGTCAGTGATGGTCAAAACCCTTTCTTATCGCCCTGTAAAACGTACGGGTGGTTGTTTTACCAATTGGTTTTGTCAATATGGTGAATACCATTGAACATCTGGCAATACTGGAGATGCCTAGGATCAAATAATAATAATAATGATAATAATCCTCACTTCTATAGGCACAAGACCTGAACTTTGGTGGAAGGGGCATAGTCGATTAGATCGACCCCAGTACGCAACTTGTACTTAATTTATCGACCCCGAAAAGATGAAAGGCAAAGTCGAACTCGGCGGAATTTGAACCCAGAGCATAAAGACAGACGAAATACCGCTAAGCATTTCGCCCGGCGTTCTAACGTTTCTGCCAGCTCGCCGCCTTGTATCAGACATATATCAGATCGCTGCCTTGTATAAACTTTTATATTACCGACCCAAGAAGAAATTTAACTCAAAGCTATTTGCAGTGAAATCTGAACTCAGAAGAGAGGAGAGCTGAAGGCATCCACATATTTTGACTGTTACTCTACCAGTTCCACCACTTAACATTTATTCAAATAGACGCCATATCTTTGATTTAAAATTCAAATCTGTAATCTTTTTTTACTATTCTTTCTCTGTTTCATTCATTCTTTCCTTCTTTTTTATTCTTTCTTCCTTGTTGTTATTATTTCTGTTTGTTTTCTTTTATTTTCCTCTTCAATCCAGACCTCGTTTATGACACTAAATGACGATGTTTTAAGTTTAAAGTCAAACTTGTGTCCTTTATAAACAACACGTTCACTCCATCTTTCGACCGGTTGTTTTCTCTGTTTCCCACCAAGTGAAAGTTCAGAAAAAAAACTCATCAATATAGATGGCGTTGCCCCAACATGGCCTCAAATAACTGGTTGGAACCAGTCAAAGATTCTTTTCTTTTTTTTAATTCTTTTCTTTTTTCCTTTCCATTTTTTGCTCGTGTTATACGTTTGTTTAGCATGCCGGACAAACTGTTTGTCAGCCTTCCTTCCGGTTTTACGTTCTGAGTTCAAATTCCGCCGAAGTCGACTTTAACTTTCATCCTTTCGGGGT
>NC_068993.1:56454564-56455680 GCF_001194135.2 Octopus bimaculoides
TGCTGCCCCTGCTGCAAAATTTTAAACCATTATTATTATCATTGTTATTGAGTGAGAGAGCAGTGCATGCCATCAAAGTGACACCGGAGTAAAATATACGAAGCCCATTACACCCACCATGGCTCTCCGTCTGATAAGGGTATACCAGGCACATGCATCACAACCATATGTGCGCGACATGGTGATCTCATATCAAGACAAACAGCGCATGACCTCGCAGGTGGGGCCCAGTTAGAATTTTCTTCAGGTTGAGTAGACCCATCCTGTTTAAAAGTGGCTGATGATATGTGCATCTCTGATCACGAGCAGAAGTAGTGGGGGGAGCATCATAGCAATGTGTTGAGAGGAATTCTTTGGGGTGTGGATAATTCAACTCTGGAAACATGGGTGTTTCATACAACATCCTTAAACAACCCTTATTCTCCAACGGATGGCGATATCGCCATCCGTTGGAGAAAGAATTGTAGTTAGAATTAGTAGTCTTTTAACTGCTATTTCTAAATTTTCAGTATGTTGGTGAAGCAACTCCTGCTGATCCCTATATGTTTATAATTATAAATGGTTTAGCGATAAAGGTTTTTTTGCATACTGAATTACTTGGCACAAACTGATTCAATGCAAACAGCTTTGATTTTCATACCTTCCGAAGTCAGGTAAACCCTGAAAGTATTCTTTCGTCAATCTGGCTTTCTGCACGATAGCAACGTATGAAATATTTCTATTAGTTCCAGGATACTTATAAAATTTGGCATTGGATATAGAGGAGAAAAACTGGACGTTGATATCTTTGATTGGTCAATAGTTTATTTTCTCGATTATCTACTAAATGTGAGCATTTATCCTGACC
This sequence comes from Octopus bimaculoides, assembly GCF_001194135.2. NCBI lineage: Eukaryota > Metazoa > Mollusca > Cephalopoda > Octopoda > Octopodidae > Octopus > Octopus bimaculoides. The sequence continues at coordinate 56,455,412 of NC_068993.1, forward strand.
AGACGTCTTTCCTTTGTCTAGTGAGAATGTTGTAACCAGCTCTGGCTCATAAGCTGTGAATATCACCGGAATGCATCGGCGGAAAAAAGGTGCGGGTGACATTAGTTTTCCGTGTAACAAAGCATATGCATATGTATGTATATGTCTGTATACATATACATACATACATACATGCATACATACATACACACAGACACATATATGCATGTATGTGTATGTATATATATATATATATATATATATATATATATATATATATATATATATAT
>NC_068993.1:56456790-56457678 GCF_001194135.2 Octopus bimaculoides
AAGGAAATAGAGAAATACAATTGATATATTAAAAATTTATTTACATTATAATACACTATAAAAAGATATAATATGATATAAAATAACAAATAATTAAAACAAATATAAATCCAACAGTTTGTTTCGATTCATATCCGCAAGTGAATTAATAAAATAATTTACATTTTTGCATGCAAGTCTCCTCAGGGAGATTTTTGTTAAAAAAAACAAAAACACCATAATTCCATGCAAGGACTACTAAATTTTGAAATAGACTGATTTAAGATATGCCTATGTTTACAAGCACGGGCGTTTTTAATTCAAAAATATAATCAGTAGAATAAAAACAAGAATAAAATTCATATGGATAAAGTAACTAAGTAAAGAAAATTTACAACTGTCATAGAATTTTCTTATGGATCTTCAATAATATTAATCGAAATATATTTTAATTGAAAATAATCAATGGTTATTCGTCTGTATCCTTTCAAGAAATATGCTAACATTTGTACTAAAACCTCATAATACCCTGATGAGATTCAGCCCTATATAGTTGAGAATAACGACCAATTTTTAGCATAAGACTCTACCCAAATGATTAGAAATACTAATCACCTAGTGGTACGAATGGAAACATATATGTAGGTTTTGGGTGTCAGCCATTTCTTTTAGAGCTTTATAATTTATAATTTATTTGTATTATTTTTATACGTCGGGCTTCTTTCAGTTTCCGTCTACCAACTCCACTCACAAGGTTTTGGTCGGCTCGAGGCTATAGTAGAAGATACTTGCCCAAGTTGCCACGCAGTGGGACTGAACCCGGAATCATGTGGTTGGGAAGCAAGCTTCTTACTATACAGCCACGCCTGCGCCTATATATACATACATATACATACATACATATATATA
>NC_068993.1:56458035-56459124 GCF_001194135.2 Octopus bimaculoides
GGTGGGTGAGTATATGCGTACGTATATATGTAAGTACGCATACTGTTATATCATTCTTATGTACGCATGTATGAATGTATGAACATATGTGTGTCTACGTGTGTGTGTGTAGACATGTATGTACGCGCGTGTGTGTGTATGTGTTTGTGTGTATGTATGTATGTATGTATGTATGTATGTGCGTGTGTGTGTGCGTGCGTGTCTGTGTGTTTGTCTAGTTGGGTGGGTATGTTTGTACATAATTACCGAAGTGAACAAATTTGCGTCGTCGAATTTAAAACTGATTCTCTTGAAAATTGCTATTTGGGAGAGAGTTACGATTGTCTGGCTACGTGTGTGTGTGTGTGTGTGTGTGTGTGTGTGTGTGTGTGCTCTAAGTATGCATGTGTAGTTTGTGCATTATATGTCTGTGTGTGAATATTTTACTCACAATCGCCAATACAAACACACACGAGCACATCCACACACACACATACACAACCATAAATACGTACACACACACACACACACACACACACACACACACACACACACACACACACACACACAAACACACACATACTCTCGCATGCACAAAGACAAACATACAAAAACACACATGTATATATAAAAATGTAACTAATGAAGAATATATGTCTACATACACACACACACATATATGTATATATGTCTATATGTATATATATCTATATATATATGTACGTACGCATATGTCTGTATATTTATATATATATACACATAAACATACACACACACACATGTATTTATGGTTGTGTGTGAGTGTATACATAAATACATATATACACAAACAAATATATATATTTACACACACACACACATAGATAGATAGGTAGATCGAGAGAGATAGAGCGAGAGAAAGAGTGAAAGAAAGAAAGAAAGGGAGAGTGACAGAGAGAGAGAGAGAGCGAGAGAGCGAGAGAGCGAGAGAGAGAGAGAAACGTATATGACATGTGCAAGTAAGTCGTTTAAAGCCCTGTGAAAATAGCCATGTGTAAATATGCATAAGCACACAGAGGAACACAGGCATATACATATACATACACTCCCCTACACTTATGTGTATATATA
>NC_068993.1:56459882-56460916 GCF_001194135.2 Octopus bimaculoides
AGTAACAGATAACGATAAAATATATGCACACACACACACACACGTATACACACGCATGAAATTAGGCTTCTCAAAAGGAAAAAGCTGTTTTGAAGACTACAGATCCAATCCGTTGCTGGAACTGTAAAAATCTGTAAAACTTTTCAGTAGTTTATTATTTAAGTATATATAAGCAAATTACTATTTTTAAATCTCACAACGAGAGATATTCAGCAACAGTACTTTGAAGTAAATAATTGTTTGCCAATATAACATGGCAGTCCTGTTTTAGGACGAATGTTGCTGTAATTTAGCCCCAGGAGACATCGTCTCCAGCCGGCTATACGACACGATCTGTGTCCTTGTATTTTCGAACAAGGGAATCTTGTATTCCCACTGATGAAGGGAAATAACCCGGAAATCGCGATACACAGATATATTTTTGAGCTGAGTGGGGGTGCTAGATTCCCTTGTTCGAAAATATAAGGGCACAGATCGTGTCGAATAGCAAGCTAGAGACGATGTCTCCTGGGGCTAAATTACAGCAACATTCATCCTAAGCCAGGACTGCCATGTTATGTTGGCAAACAATCTTTACTCTGTATATGAGCATGTCTAGATATGCAAGTATATGCATGAGAAGTCACACATAAAACGAAACATACAAATCTGCACATATACATACATATATACATGCAAAAATACCCTGTTGAAGTTGAAATTTCAATGGAAGATCCTTGATTCTAGGTTAGAAACCGGCCTTTTCTCTACTGGCAAGAAATCTTGAAATAAAACTGAATTATGACATACATACATTCATACATACATACATAAATACATACATTCATTCATTCATACATACACAACAGTCCTTCTATTCATATATACATGTGTGTGTGTATGCTTGTATATACATGTGTGTGTGTATGTATGTATTTATGTCTGTGTGAGTGTATGTATGTATGTATGTATGTATGAATGTATGTATGTATGTATGTATTTATGTATGTATATATATGCATGCACGTATGTTTTCTGCAGTTGATGTCGTCGGC
>NC_068993.1:56461829-56462233 GCF_001194135.2 Octopus bimaculoides
TCCGATCTTATATATACACATACACAGAGTATATTTGCCACTTAAATGTGGCTAACCCTTAAGGGTGGATGCTGCTGTAGCTTGTAGCCCCAGGAAGACACTTCCTCCAGCTGGCTATTGACACACTTTCTGTGCCCTATCAGTATTTGCAAAGGGAAGCCATAATTATAAGGGAAACAATTAGGTGTGGACGAACCATGCGTGGGTCAAAATATGACTCAACTTTTTGAGGAATCAGTGTAATTCTATAATTCGCACGTTACAGAGAATGTTCCCCATTTACGTTAGTGAATTCACTAGAGTCCGGATAAGCATAACAATGATTCAAAAGAAAGCGAGACAGACAACTGCTTATTTATATATCTATTTATTTTTAACAGCCATTCTTCACTACTAAACATAGT
>NC_068993.1:56462333-56462600 GCF_001194135.2 Octopus bimaculoides
CACGCATATATATATTACATACATTCGTATACATACATAAACATATTCATAAATACATACATACACACGTGACTACATCCATCAATACAAACATACATGCTTGTATAGAAAAACACGTACATAATAAAAAGTCGTCGCCAACAAATATGGTTGTAGATATACATGTATGTATGTGTATGCATGCATTTATGTATGTATATATGTATGCATGCATATATACAAACAAGCAAACCAACAAACTTACATACATACATATATATATATATA
>NC_068993.1:56462941-56463309 GCF_001194135.2 Octopus bimaculoides
AAGAAGAAGAAGAAGAAGAAGAAGAAGAAGAAGAAGAAGAAGAAGAAGAAGAAGAAGAAGAAGAAGAAGAAGAAGAAGAAGAAGAAGAAGAAGAGCGAGAGCAACAATGAGCACAACAATGATGACGACAACAACAAAAATACAATCAAATCTGTGAACCAAGTTGGTTTTAAGTGTTCTACTTCACATGGTCTTTAAATTTGAATAATAGTTTAGCCAGACGATAACAGAAAGTCAGTGAAGACTTTTCTGTCGGCTTTTATTGACAGTTAAAAATTTACTGGGATGAAATTCACCCTAAATAAACTGCTTAGCAGTTTTGAAAACAGGTACATTCAGTTTACTGAAAAAAAAAAAAAAAATGTCTG
>NC_068993.1:56463319-56464440 GCF_001194135.2 Octopus bimaculoides
ATTTTTTGTAGACCTAAAATCCAAAGAAAATATTCCATTGAAAAGACTTATAGATATGAGAACATAACGCCGATTTCAACGACTTCTCAATTTCCACTATTCAAGACAGCAAACACTCGTCTCTGTATAAAACCAATTTGTCAAAAATGGCTACCTTTTATAGCCAACAGCATCGAAAGCTATAAATCTTTTTTATGTTTGTTTTCGTAGTTATCAGTAGGTATATTTATGGTAAATATCAGTCTGGAAAAATTGGGTTATGGTGGTGATTGAGGTGGGGATCAGACATAGAAGGACCTCGTCTTTACAACAACTTTTCTAACCAGATTATAAATTCATATTTGTATCCAAAACTGACAGTACGTTTAGTTATGTTAAGCATCAATGTTGATAAACTGGTGGCGTTTCAGGCTAAGAAAACAAATCGTCTAACTTGGATTTGAAAATTTCAGTTTCTTTAATCCAGCAGTGAAACTATGCAAGGTTTTTCTGACCTGTGGTTTATGACCAAGGAAGATCGAACTTTAGAAATTTAGATAACCACAGTATAGTGATCTATATTGCTGTGTTCATCTACAAAAGGTATTTTAACCCGAAATTTCGGAATAAATGTTTTACGGTAAAAAATTAACCTTTGTTCTGATTTATATTTGATATTTTCCCAAATGCATTGCCGTGATTTTGAAAATCATTGTTTGTATATGTATGTGTATATATATGTTTTATTTGGTATATACTTATATTTTCAGTACATATGCACTCTAGTGTGTTCCGATTTCTCATGCGCAACCCACCCATCTGTTCCATCTCTTCACTACCGTGCCCAACCTCACTGTAACATGAACACCGTATGTCTGTTCAACGGTCAGTATATACATTCATAGAAGCAAAGTACACGCACACTTACACGCGCGCACACACACACACACACACATTTAATTTATACACATACATACATACAAACATACATTTATATACACACACATACATAAAAGCACAAAAACACAAAAACACATAAAAACACATAGAAACACACAAACGCACGCACACATGCCTATTGATAAGTGCGGTGGAAAGAAACTCTAGACCCTTGATATGTTTTAGCTTCTGGATAAATACAC
>NC_068993.1:56464977-56466036 GCF_001194135.2 Octopus bimaculoides
GTGAGTGTTTATTGAGCGAAAACACCTAAAGCTCCACGAGGCTCCGGCAGGGGATGGTGGCGAACCCTGCTGTACTCTTTCACCACAACTTTCTCTCACTCTTACATCCTGTTTCTGTTGTGCCTGTAATTCAAAGGGTCAGCCTTGTCACACTGTGTCACGCTGAATATCCACAAGAACTATGTTAAGGGTACACGTGTCTGTGGAGTGCTCAGCCACTTGCACGTTAATTTCACGAGCAGGCTGTTCCGTTGATCGGGTCAACTGGAACCCTCGACAATAAGCATTTTATAATGTCTCTTTCTTTTCTGGAAACTCGCCGCGGACCGGCACAGGTATGCGAACCACCACATTGAATAGCACTAGTCTAAGACTAGAAAGTATACGACCAATGTGTCCAGACAAATTATTTACAATTTTTTAAAATCTTATATTTATTTTGTAAACAAATATTACAATATTTTATAAGCATTTTATAAGCGTTTTATAATGTTTCTTTCTTTTCTGGAAACTCGCCGCGTACCAGCAGTTGATGGCTTGTGGACCAGCACCAGTCCATAAACCACCAATTTGAGTAGCATTGCTATATACCATCTTTATTGTACTTTTTCTTCACAAACTACGTTTTCATACTCTTTCTCTTCATTTCACGGACGTGATTATTAGCGTTTTTCACTTCAACTTCGTATCATTTCTATTTCTCTTATATTCATGTTCATTTTTTTGTATTTCCAGCGCGGTTTTTAAAGGCTTTGTTTATATCCTTCGTACCGTTCGACTTTGATCGTAATGTCTGACTTATTCAACAGTTTCTTCTTTTTTTATGGGCTTTTCATCTTTGTTCTCAAAATGCTTCTCTATTTCTCATGCTAGACCAGTCAATTGTTTTCCAGCAGACAGTTTCTTACGTAATTATTATTATCATTTTTATTATTATTATTATTATTATTATTATTATTATTATTATTATTATTATTATTATTTCAAGCAGATGGACGTGTCTCCCGAAGCTCTGTAAGTTGTTGCCGTTTTTACCCGGAAATCTTTTGAAATCTGTTT
>NC_068993.1:56472065-56474885 GCF_001194135.2 Octopus bimaculoides
TTATTCAGTAGTTTTATTTTTATAACGTGCTTTCACTTCACTACCGAGCGCAGCTCTGTGCGCCTTGGGTATGTGCTGTGGTTTGCTGTGGTGCTCTTATGTTTACTGTATTGAAAGTGTTTTGCGTAGAATGTGTGCAGTACCCAGTAGTGCAATTTTCTGTATGTTATATATATTTGTAAGTCCTGGTGTTTTTGTTATGTATTTGTCTGAATATTTTTTTATTATACCTAAGGCACCTACTATGATAGGAATTGTTTCTGTTTTTAGATTCCACATTCGAGTTATCTCTATTTCCAGGTCTTTGTATTTTGAAAGTATTTTGAAAGTTTTATTATTATTATTATTATTATTATTATTATTATTGTTATTATTATTATTATTATTATTATTATTATTATTATTATTATTATTATTATTATTATTATTATTGTTCGTCGTCTACTTCGTCTGCGTTATTCGTTTCAAGCTGTTACAAAAGTGCAGAAGCACTCATTATCAACAATTCAAGCAGTTCAGACTTTCGAACCAGATCTCATTAGACTTTTATTAATTTTCATTATTTTCACTATCTTTCCGTCTGTTTAAAAAAAGAAAGAAAAAAAAAGCCTTGTACGACTGTTCACGTAGTCTCCATCTCTCTACCTATACACCTCTTTCTTTCTTTCCTTCTTTCCTTCTTTCTTTCCTTCTTTCCTTCTTTCTTTTTTTTCTTTCTTTCTTTCTTTTGTTTGTTTGTTTGTTTCTTTCTTTCTATCTATCTATCCATCCATCCATCCATTTATCTATCTATCTTTCTTTCTTTCCGTCTTTCCGTCTTTCCGTCTATCTATCTATCTATCTATCTATCTATCTATCTATCTATCTATCTATCTATCTTTCCTTCCTTCCTTCTTTCTATCCTTCTTTCTATCCTTCTTTCTATCCTTCTTTCTATCCTTCTTTCTTTCTTTTTTCTTTCTTTCTTTCTTTCTTTCTTTCTTTCTTTCTTTCTCCTCACTTCTTGATTAATTCACAATAAGAAGAAGATACTTCGCTCTGATATTTGATCCTTTTTTGCATTGTCCCTCACCACTTAGAATTCTATATTCATTATTAATATTCATTATTTTCTCTTCTGTCTAACTTCTTGGTTTAAAAAAAAAAAATCCTATCTTATCTCCGCCACCATTTTCCACAATGCCTATTGCGTTACACTCCCCCATTTGCAACTAGCACCGTGGCATCAGATTTACTACAAGGTTGCCTCTACAAGACTATTATATCCATCCACAAACCTCCACAGAGCATTGTTCATCTTTGCCCATGACTCCAAACATATATTAAATTAGGTGAAGGACACACGTGATCATAGCAACTTCAGATAGATATGGATGTAGATTTCTACGCAAACATGCTCTATAAACGTATCAACTTTGTAGATTACTTTTTTTACCAGTCAGCATCTGGTTCTATTATAAACCTTTAGGGATTTTTGCTCCTAACATAAAAAGCTGAAATGTAGAAGGTAGATGTTCTCCAAATACAAGAATAAAAAGACGATATGAATTTGCAAATACGGCCGTAAATCGTTCTAATCTTTATATTGCATACAAATTACAGTAATTGTTGTTGGCACTCCGTCGCTTACGACGTCGAGTGTTCCAGTTGATCCGACCAACCGAACAGCCTGCTCCTGAAATTAACGTGCAAGTGGCTGAGCACTCCACAGACACGTGTACCCTTAACGTAGTTCTCAGGGGATATTCAGCGTGAAACAGTGTGACAAGGCTGATCCTTTGAATTACAGGCACAGCAGAAACAGGAAGTAAGAGTGAGAGAATGTTGTGGTTAAAGAGTACAGCAAGGTTCGCCACCATCCCCTGCCGGAGCCTCGTGGAGCTTTAGGTGTTTTCGCTCAATAAACACTCACAACGCCCAGTCTGGGAATCGAAACTGCGATCCTATGACCGCGAGTCCGCTGCCCTAACCACTGGGCCATTGCGCCTCCACACAGTAATTGTATATAGAGAAATAAAGGCGGTTTCTGTACGTTCGTATTTATACACATAAGAGGTGGATATGTTTGACCGTTACGTCACTTGGAATCGCAGCAGGAAGAAAGTACGTCGAATCGCTTTGGTTGCGCCGTCCAAAAGCTATAGATTTAATTCTCCTATAATGCAACACCACGACGTGCTCCATCTAGTGGCCAATGGATGAGACAACTGTTTTCAAAGGAGGTAACTGTCTACAAACCTAACCCAAACTTCGTTCCATCCATGTCTACTGGAACTCTGTTGGGAAATGAACTTCCCGTCACAGACCAGACCTTGATGAGAGGCGGAGTACTGATCAGTTGAAGTTCTTTAAAAACAGAAACAACAGTTCTATTGTTAGGTGGCTTACTTCCACATCGCGATATAGAAACGTACAATTTGTGCACTCAGGATTTTTTCACAGAAACCCGGACAGGATTGGCAGATAGACTAGACGTGAACGAGGAGTGTATTATTGAGTTGTAGCAGGTCAATGGGCGCAACTAAAGCAGAAGGCAGCATACAATCATACCGAGCTTGAACCTATGACGCAGTGTAAACGTATGATATGATTTAAATTGCGAATTGAAAGCAGCTCTTGTAATGTACCCATTATTTCGTGTATAAAATGGCGGCGAGCTGGCAGAAACGTTAGCACGCCGGGCTAAATGCTTAGCGGTAATTCGTCTGTCTTAACGTTCTGAGTTCAAATTCTACCGAGGTTGACTTTGCCTTTCATCCTTGCGGAGTCAATAAATTAAGTACCGGTTGCATAGTGGGGTCGATCTAATCGACTGGCCCC
>NC_068993.1:56474997-56477746 GCF_001194135.2 Octopus bimaculoides
CCCCCAAAAAAAATTTCGGGCCTTGTGCCTAGAGTAAACAAGATTATTTCAAGTATAAACAAAACACATAAATATGTTTGTGTAACGGATAATACTTATTTTGACAGAAGTGGTTTAATGAACGGCCTATCTCTATAGAATTCATTCTCGAACTTACGTTTAATACACATATTGTTGTTGTTTTTGCCATTGTTTAACCTCAGCTCAGCTGTCATCAAACAGCTCTTTGATAAGATCTACTAGTAGTGATCATTCCGTTTTTTGTTCGGATATAGAGTACGTAGAGCCTCTATCCAAAGTGTATTTCCTTGTTTGTTGTTTATCCCCAAGTTAGTTCTATCATGGAGACCTTATAATCAAAGACGTCTATATTTCAGAACGTGTATTTATTGGATTCTGTTATTTATTGAGTTATTTCATTTTCGAGAAGGCATAGTGTGATTTGAGTGAAAATTAACTGCATTTTTTTCATAACAGGTCAAGTGACCTCATAAAGGCTGCCTTATTGTAGATGAGGCTGGCGTAGACAGTTGGAATAGTCAGGAATAAAAATGTTCTTGTATAATTATCAACAACAAACCAAGGGCTGTTTCTATATATAATACGACTTCAGTCTGTCCTAATCTTTGTTTCGATAAGATTTCAGCCTGATTTAGTCTGTGTATTAATAGATTTGAGAATAAATCATGATCAGATTAGATCATGATACCACCAGAACAGAATTATTATTATTATTATTATTGAATGATAGAGCAGTGCATGCCATCAAAGTGACACTGGGGTAAAATATGCGAAACCCAGTATACCCATCATGACTACCCGTCTGATAAGAGTACACCAGGCACATGCATCACAACCATGTGTGCGCGACATGGTGATCTCATATCAAGATAAATAGTGCATGACCTTGCAGGTGGGGTCCAGTTAGAATTTTCTTCAGGTCGAGTAGCCCATCCCGCTCAAAAGATCCCTGAATAAGGTTTGTTTAAGGATGTTGAGCAAAACACCCATGTTTCCAATGGCGAATTATCCAAACCTCAAAAGAATTCCTCTCAACACATGGCTATGATGCTCCCCCACTACTTCTGCTCGTGATCAGAGATGCACATATCGTCAGCCACCAAGGGACATGCTCAACTGGTTAAGGTCCAACAACTGACAAGCAAATCTGTGGTATTAAGCAGAATATTTATTGAAGCCCATCTTTTATACCAAGACAAAACAACGTGCATGATAGCACTTCCAATCAATTAAGATCAGAAGCCATGAGAGCATCCGGGCTATTATTATTATTATTACTATTATTATTATTATTATTATTACTACTACTACTACTACTACTACTACTACTACTACTACTACTACTACTACTACTACTAAGGCGGCGAGCTGCCAGAATCATTAGCACGCTGGATGAAATGCTTAGCGGTATTTCGCCCGTCGCTCCGTTCTGAGTTCAAATTCCGCCGAGGTCGACTTTGTCTTTCGTGTCAATAAATTAAGTACCAGTTGTGCACTGGGGTCAATGTAATCAACCAGTCCTCTCCCATAAAATTTAGTCCTTGTGCCTTTAGTAGAAAAAGGATAATAACAAAATATAGAATCTTTTGTGTTTTTGCAGCACTCACCGAGTACATGTAGTGTATACGCCCTTGGTTAAGAGAGTTCTTAGGGAGATAAAGGTACGAGATCATGGCATCCTAGGCAACATCTAACTAGGGATAAGAGGAGTTTCTTGTCAAGGGGTCATATAAATTTGTGTTCGTTCTGGAAGAGAGTGGGGAACATTGTGTAACGATTGATAACGTTTTAGGATCGGAAAGTTTAAACAAAATGGCGGAAGTTGAGGGAAATAGTTCGTTTGATAGAAGGGCAGCCGGGGGGAAAATGAAGAATAATAGGGGATTCGGTCCTTAGGTGTGAGAGTGTGTCTGGTAAGAATCTATCAGGAGTACAAGGGTTCTAATGATAGGTCAGGCATGGTACAGTTCAAGATCAAGGACTAATGCGTTGATAATGCGTTCGATTAGAGTAAACAAATTGCCGTAGTTGTTTAATCCATTTAAATCTCAATCGAGAAGTCATACGATTGATCAACAGCAATCCAGCTACGACCATCTCTTTTTGTTATTTATCAAAAATTACACTGCCCGATGTGCCCCGCCCCCGACAATAGGTGTGTGATTTGAGTGAGTTTTGCCTGCTATTTCTAGCAATTCTTGAGACAGCCTACCAGCTGTGTTTACATACTTATGTCACTAATATTGTTATGTGCATACACATATCAGTATAACCGTCTATGTATTTATGTGTGCGTGTGTGTGTGCGTAGTAGACTATGTGTATCTATGTGTCATTATTAGTACGGTGTTCATATACTTATGTCAGTAGTACTGTATGAATGTTTGTGTTACTTTCGGTACTCATGCACCTAGCTACATATATCAGATCTGGTTCTCATTAGGTTTTCACTTACACAATCATACAAATACTAAATCACTTACTCATTCTTACACAACACTCGATAACTCTTTCTCTCTTTCTCTTTCTCTTACACACACACACACACACACACACACACACGCACACGCACACACTCATTAACATTTCCTCTTAGTCACACACACTTGCACATACAATCTTCACCCCGCTCTCACTTTCTCTCTCAGTTCTACCCCGGATGTACGAGAATCTTGTACTACAACATTGGCTGATGCGATTGGCGCCGCCCATTCACGCCTCCTGTGATA
>NC_068993.1:56478397-56480629 GCF_001194135.2 Octopus bimaculoides
GTCAGATCACCATACAGTTGCAAGAAGAAGAAGAAAAGGAAGAAGAAGTAGAAGAAGAAGAAGAAGAAGAAGAAGAAGAAGAAGAAGAAGAAGAAGAAGAAGAAGAAGAGACGGTGCAACTGTTGCAGTGCACACAAAAGCATCCTAGACTGCATCCAGGGACTGGTCACTCGACTGACTGGCACTCGATCCCTAGAAGACTTAGTCCAGCTCCCGACATACCCACAGCCGTGCTGTCTCCACTCTTTGTCTTTTCTATTATTGCTATAAAGCTGGCTTATCTTGTAGCACTATAACTTAGACATCCCGGTCCAATACCGCTTCACCTCTCACCGTCTTTGTTGCGTTCACTCTACCAACTTAACACTAACGACTATGTCGAAGTTCTTCCACCATAGATCATTGGTTCTCTAGAATCTTCTTCCTCTTCATAGTTTAAACGAAGCATTAACCCATTACCTACCAGTGGTCTCATATGAAATCGTTTAGAAATTACAAATTTCGTAATTATCTGTCAATATTTACACATATCTAACCTTTTTGCTATATCTACTAGGTATATTTCTCTGATATTCAAATGAGGTTTGCTAATTTTTCACCCAATATCTCGCTTATTTCTATTTAAAATGTTATTTTGAAATGTTATTTTGATCATTCCAGCGTGTTTCTAAGGCTGTTTTATATTCAGAGCCACTGCGTGAAGCCTTGATCAAGTGTCATCTTCTATAGCTTCTGGCTGACTAAAACTTTATGAGTGGATGTGGTGGAAAGCAACTAAAAGAACACCGTCATATATATATATATATATATATATATATATATATAGTCAATTTAAACATGAACAAGCAAGAAAAAACACGAAAAAACAACACGAGGACGTGGAATAAGTATAGTGTTATTGGACGCTCAGGAAAGGAAAGAAAAGAAAGAGGATTTAACGTTTCGATCGGAGATCTTCGTCAGAAATATAGGAAAAGTCCAAAGAAGGGAAGACAGAAAGAAAATCGCCAACGATGCACACAATCAAAATAAGCAACAGGATATCAAGAAGTAATGCAGTACGACTGTTTTAAGCGATCCGTTTAATTAAACAATGCAATCATTACATCAATTTAAATGCAGTTCCATCACCAGCTGCACAAATAAATAGAATTTTAACCACTTGGACACATTCATTTAATTTTTCTTAAATACTTTAGCAGAGCAAGAAGATGGAAGAAATTCATGTTGTCGCTATTGTAGCTAAGAATAGACTAGACTTCCAAGAAAGGCATGAAGCCCACTGGGAAAGGATTGTGATTCATTTCTAACTCATTTATCTCTTTATCAACTTCTGAATCTAAGACTAGAGAATTGTGTCTGTTTAGAATAAAGGGCAGGAGTGAGTTGACAGCTCATGGCTAGGTATGATCATAGATATTGTCATATGTTTCCCTTTTCTTCAGGGAAGAATAAAGACATTAGGAGTAGTCAATTGGATACAGAGTAACTGTCTATAAAAAAGGGGCTGGGTAGGGAAAGACTCTAAATCACGATGTAAATTCATGGCATATAATTAATATATAGATAGCATGTTTATCTTTCCAGTATTCCATAATTAAATACCCTGATCAGTATTTATAGAAACCACCTAATAAGTAAATAATTAAGTACATGAATGAATATTAAACTGATTCTATGTAATCTTTCCTTTTTAATGTTTATAATTGATATATACACGCATTCTATCTATTTTAGTTATGATATCATTTTTGTAAATCATAAATTTTACTTTTGTACAACATAACAATAATATTTATAAACAATCGCTCATATTACCTCAAGATAAACTTTCCGCTGTATTAATATCCTAGGCTTTATTCGCGTCTTGCCCCTTTAACTGGTGTGCTTACTATATCAGGATTTTAACTCACATGGATCTATGCAGGATTGCACCTAAGGACTTATGCTCATGTTTCTGCAGCTTCGGAAAGTTGAACTATGAACTTTTATGCTTCTTTTTTCTTCTCTCTCTCTTCATCTCCTTATTCCTTTACTCCCTTCCTCTATGTCGTCATCTCATTAATATACACTATTCTAATTTTCCCTATTTGTCTCTGATGACGGAATATACCATACTCGGGGATATCCCAGAAACAGCTGTAAGACTTTGAATTTTTTCCAGTAACAATATTGTACACGACTTTGAAATGTTTGCCTTGCCTTAATGTTTGTTGTCCTCTTTAGTAAGTA
>NC_068993.1:56480945-56481484 GCF_001194135.2 Octopus bimaculoides
TGTGTGTGTGTGTGTGTGTGTGTGTGTGTGTGTATGTGCCTGTTTTTGTACTTGTCCCTCACTACCGCTTGACAAATGATGTCGGTGTGTTTACGTCCCCGTAACTTAGCGGTTCGGCAAAAAAGACCGATAGTATAATTACTGAGGTCGATTCGTACGGCTAAAAATTCTTCAAGGTGATGCCCCGGCATGGCCGCAATCTAATGACTGAAAGAAGATAAAGGATTACTAGGAATTGTATTACAAAAATTGCTAAAATTCTTTGTGTATTGCTGAATTATAACCAATTTATTGCTAATAAATTTTAACAACAAAATCTTATGTGGACTCCTAAGGATCGTGTGAAACCCGGTTGAGAGTCACTACAGGTATATAAGTTTAACGCTCAGGAAGAATGGAAAAGTCTTTGACGTTTCGAGCCTACGCTCTTCAACCGAAAGGAATGAAAGGGGGGAAAACAGAGAGAACAAAAAGGAAAAAAAAATATGGAGCGAGAAAAAAATGTGTAGGGATTAACGGTTCAACATGATGTATATATA
>NC_068993.1:56482645-56483856 GCF_001194135.2 Octopus bimaculoides
TATATATATATATATATATATATATATATATATGTATATATATATGCATGCATGTATGTATGTATCTATCTATCTATCTATCTATCTATCTATCTATCTATCTATCTATCTATCTATCTATCTATCTACCTCATATAATCCTTGTACGAATTCCCTATAAGGAGAAACTGAACTGATGATGACCGTACCTATTCAAAGCGTACGTGTGCAGATCAATAGAGCTTTAAGTAGGTTAATCGAGTCAGTTTTTCTCAGCTTTTGAATTTATTTTCAATTTATCGAAATAAAAAATAAAAAAAGTAAACAAGAGAAGCTAGCTTTAAAATGTTAACAAAATAAATTTATTGCTTTAGTAAAGAAGTGAATAAAGAACAGCAGAATGTATTGTGTACAAAGGAATTTCAGTCTCGATCTGAAGTCCTGCGTGTTTCGCTATATCTGGCGGACATCATTAATCATAAACGAGTGGTATCTTCCAGCGATATTCTATATATTTCTGTATAAGCATTAATTTGGGTCTGTGTCTTCATTCTGTCGCTACTCTTATTCATCTTCTTGATACCGTAGAAATAGTGAATAAAGTCTTAGTTCTGAAAATTTAATTATACTCTTCTACATGCTATTAGTGTTTATTCATTCCTTTCCAACACAAAACGTATGTGTGTATGTGCATATGTTCGTATGTGCATATATATATATATATATATATATATATATATATATATGCATGTATGTATATATAAATAGATGTGTGTATTTTTCCCTTGTTAACAATTAACACGGAAAAAATAAATAATTACCACGGTAGCAAAAAATCACGCAAGTAAAAAGGTTGTAACTTCTTGATTTTAAAGGTAGAAACTTCGGGTTTACGTGAAATACTTTATATAATATATATAAATAAATAAATGGAGTTAAACGCAGGTGTTATTCAAATTCTTTTACTTCCAACACATGTTTCGAAGATATTCCAAAGGAATAAAATGGTGTAAATCAATGTAATCTTCCCTTCAGGGAAATGAAATTGTCGACCCAACCTCGACGTAAAAAAAAAAAGCTGTGCAGAAAACAGTTTATTTGGAAGCTAAAAGATTACTGAATCTTTTGATACATCATACATCAAAATCGGCAAATCAGTTTTCGAATCCATAATGAACACACACACACAACCTCTGTTTTATATACATGCACATACATATACATACATATAT
>NC_068993.1:56486749-56489161 GCF_001194135.2 Octopus bimaculoides
TATATATATATATATATATATATATATATATGTATGTATGTATGTATTTGTGGGACTGATAAGATTGATGTTACATGCAAGTCAAAATTTCATCCATGCAACACACATGTGCAATGTTGATTCCGCATGAGAATTACATTAAAGGTGCTTGTGGTTCCGGAATACCCAACTAATTCACCAAATAACTCCTTGAGTTCCTAAAACAGTTGAACACTGATTTCCTAATCGAGGAAAATCCATTTACTTCATTCCACACGCATGTCTACATTATCTATCTATCTATCTATCTATCTATCTATCTATCTATCTATCTATCTATCTATCTATCTATCTATCTTCTCCTCTTTCCATCCCTCTCTCTTTATGCATACATTATATATGTATGGATATATATATTTATATATGCGCAGTATGCTAATTTACCCAACCCGCACACCACACAGCGATAAGTCACTGTTATATAAGCAAATTTTCTACGCTTACATTTGGAGAGAAAAGCCAAGCGCTCCGTCTTCTCGGATGATCAATCAACTATTACGGCCTGTTCCCCAATTCCTCTTACGACACACGACCTTCTTTATTCTAATCTGTAAGCCATCTCTGCTTTCCATGCAATATTCTACACTGAATTTTCACGTTCGAAGATGTGCTTATTTACGTCCCACTCTGATTGAAACTCATGTCTTCCACCGGGCTATCGGTGACAAAAATCTCCAACTATTCTGATTCAAAGTCTGCCTTCTTAACTCCCCTAAATACAGTTAGTTCATCTACCTTTTTACGAACTCCTCCGACCACCAACTCTTCCCTTCTTTCCGTTTCTTCATCGAGGACATCCATCACATTTTAGCTTTTCTCTGGAATGGCGTTTCTCTAACATCACTTCAATGCTCGTAACGCTTCTTACCTCTTAAACTCACTCTATACAGATACAACAAATATGCGCTTTGATCCCTTTCTCAATCTCTACAAAAACCAACACTGCCTCTGCGAATATTCGACAGTCTGACCATGGCTACCCATCACACAATTACATACTATGCAACGCCACCAAGTTCTTACCGTACGGCATTTCAAGTCAGCTGACTAACGGATCTCCGCCTCCTCTATTCTATTTATCCGTCTCTTGGGTTGGTGGCCTCCGGTAAGGCCTCTTTGCCGCTGTTGTATTGATGCTGTTCGATTAACTCTAGTGTACTCCTAGTTTCATCTAGTAACAGAAACATGAAGTATTGATGAAAGGCGGTGAGCTGGCAGAAGCGTTAGCACGCCGGGCGAAATGCTTAGCGGTATTTCGTCTGCCGTTACGTTCTGAGTTCAAATTCCACCGAGGTCGACTTTGCCTTTCATCCTTGTCCGGCTCGATAAATTAAGTACCAGTTACGCACTGGGGTCGATATAATCGACTTAACCCGTTTGTCTGTCCTTGTTTGTCCCCTCTATGTTTAGCCCCTTGTGGGCAATAAAGAAATAAGAAGTGTTAAGAGGCAGAATCGTTGTAACGATTGCACAAATAGGTTACTAGCGAAAGTAGCCATGAGTGAGTCCTTGCATGACCGCGCGAATTGCAAGAAATAGCAACCAGATTTTCATCAAACCATACTCTTTACAACTTTAAAAAAGTAAAGGATATTGTATAATATGATTCTAGACGTAATCATAAAAGAAAAATAATGAATGGTGAAACACAATTACTTTCTCGAGTGTGTCAACGAGTACTAGCGCAAATTCACAGCAGGTCATCCGCAGAAAGACGTTTTATTAGGTTAGTCTATTGCGTTTGGGGTGGCGACCGGGGTAGGAGTTTGGGGGTTGGTGAATGTAAGACATCTACGGTTTCAGATATTTCGTTAGCAAACACGTACAACACGACTTTGTGATTTGTCCACCTAAGTGAGAATAGAACTTGTATGCAAATAGTTTAAGCTAAACAATCAGACTCCAACAGAAGGACAAACAAATAGATAAATGGAACGACGCGCATACGCGCGCGCGTGTAGGTATGTGTGTGTGTGTATGTATGTGCAAGTGTGTGTGTGTGTATGCTCGTTTGAATTCACAAACAAGAGTTTACAAAGAAAAGGAAAAAAGTACTCAATACGGAAACAGAGTGTAATTATTTGTTTTAGAGCCAGACTTACTACTACTACTACTACTACTACTACTACCACCACCACCACCACCACCACCACCACCACCACCACCACTACTACTAATGCAGGTGTATGTACGCATATATACATACATCCACACATATATATATACATGTTTATATATATTGAGAGAGAGAGAGAGAGAGAGAGAGAGAGAGAGAGAGAGAAATAATGCAAATAAACTGCTTGGGTTGGCTTTACAAAATATACATACACCTATACATGTAAATAAAGAGAAAGCAAATATTGAACGTTTTCA
>NC_068993.1:56489171-56490566 GCF_001194135.2 Octopus bimaculoides
AGAGAGAGAGAGAGAGAGAGAGAGAGAGAGAGAGAGAAATAATGCAAATAAACTGCTTGGGTTGGCTTTACAAAATATACATACACCTATACATGTAAATAAAGAGAAAGCAAATATTGAACGTTTTCAGACGACGAATATTCAAGTATATATATATATATATATATATATATATATATATGAACTATTTGGTTATTTCACCCCCATTAAAAAGTTGGCTGACTTCTGTCAGTCCGCAAAACGAATTTTATTTATATGAAAATTGTTTAACCCTCAATAAAACAAAAACAAAAAAAAATCAAAAATTAATAAACATGAAAATTGAAAAAATTAAACATCGTCTTGAATCTGATGAGATTTTTATAACAAATCACACCATTCCTATTGAGGAGGCCAAACGTCGACAATATCTTGAAGTATTGAATCAAAAGGATCGAACACTTTTAATCCAATCTCTTGTAACCACATTAACAGGATTTTTTAGTGAGGAGATAATCCAATTTTTTAATGGCAATTTTTTAATGGTAATTTAAGTACCTAGTTTCTCATGTTCTCGTTTTTCATGTTGTTTTTTGACGTCCTGTACCCATATATGCATGTGTATTTGCATATATATGTAAGTATTAACTCACTCTCTCCATCAAATCGACTTTGTCTGAACAGGTGTACAGTGTACCTCATGTCAGATGTCGAAATGATCTCAGAGCAACGTGAAATGAAGAATTTTGCTCAAGAGCACAACTCGCTGCTCAGTCTGGGAATCGAACCCACGATCTATCTATCTATCTATCTATCTATCTATCTATCTATCTATCTATCTATCTATCTAGCTAGCTAGCTAGCTGGCTAGATACACACACACACACACACACACACACACACACACACACACATATACACACACACGCGCATCACTAATCCAAAGAAACTGGTGTTGGTCTGTAACGGCAAAGCTTCTAGCATTTAGTTAAATCACCAAAAAGAATACCGTGAAACGGCCGTAGGCACTTCCCTCGCTGGATTTTCTAGTTTCCAAGACAATTATATACATACATACACACACGCACGCATACACACGTACGTACGTACGTTTGTATGTATGTATGTATTTCATTATTCAGTTTTATTTCAAAATTTCTTGCCAATAGAGAAAGAGTCGGTTTCTAATCTAGATCCAGGATTTAATTTTCAAAATGCTGGCCGGCGTGCTAACGATTCTTCCAGCTCACCGCCTTAATAATAATAATAATAATAATAATAATAATAATAATAATAATAATAATAATAATAATAATAATAATAATAATAAAAATAACACCGGTATTATTTCACCCAAGAATAACAACCGAGAAGTACGTACTGTAAGCTTGTTAAGAAAAAAATACGAAGATATGA
>NC_068993.1:56495488-56497606 GCF_001194135.2 Octopus bimaculoides
GTCTTTAACGTTTCGAGCCTACGCTCTTCAACAGAAAGGAACACCGAAAGAAACAAGGAGAGAAAAAAAAATATATGTGTAGTGGTCAGCGATCTATCATGGCGAATACACACACACACACACACACACACACATATATATATATATATATATATATACAGAGAGAGAGAGAGAGAGAGAGAGAGAGAGAGAGAGAGAGAGAGAGAGAAGTACGCACACGCATACATGCATGTGTGTGTGATTGTGTGTGTCTTTGTGTTTATAATTGTTCCTCCTGCACCGCATGATAATCAGTATTGGGGTTGATGCGTTTGACTAAAATTCTTGAACGCGGTGCCCCAGTATGGCCGCAGTCTAATGTTTGAAACACGTTAAAAAAATAGAATGGGTAGATAACACCTAAAATTTAACACATGGGGTTTATGTTCACCCCCTTATTTGTACAGAACAATGGAGGCCTTACATGTACAAGGCAATCGAGGCTTTCTACAAAATTATAATAGCTATTCTTTGACGAGAAAAATATCTATTACAGAATAATAGAAAGCTAATACGAATATCTACGAAACACAAACAAAGCAAAAATTTGTTTTCTATTTTTCAAGGAAGTAAATATTAAAAAAAACAGACTGAAGTAACAGACAATTGTGGGGAGATAGAAAAAACAACAGAAATTGGGGGAAAGGTTGAAAACTAAGCGTGAAATGTGGTTACAGAATATCATAGTGATACGAAAGCAAGAAAAACCTTGACGTGGCCAATACTTAATAAGCAGACGTTGATAAAGAACATTCGCTACACTTGCTGTGAAAAGCTGAGAACTGAGGGTTGAGGCAGAAGTAATTTCTATTACGTCACCCGAGCAAAACCTTCTCGTTAGAAACTACTAGAATTATATTATGAAGTATGATGTATTGATTTCAAATTTTGGCACAAGGCTAGCAAATTCTGAGGAGGTGATTAAATCGATTGCATCGGCCCAATTGCTGAATAGGTTTTTATTTTATCGACCCCGAAAGGATGAAAGGCGAAGTTGACCTCGGCGGAATTTGAACTCAGAATATAAAGACAGACGAAATGCCGCTAAGCATTTTGCCCAGCGTGCTAACGATTCTGCCAGCTCGCCTTACATACATACATACATACATACATATATACATAAAAACCAGGATGTGTTGCATTCCGTTAATAAATAAATGGAAAAAATGTATAGTAAATGCACAAACTAAAACAGACACAGAATGGTAAGTTTTTAAAATATATATTAAATGCACAGACGAACGGAAAACAGACAAAGGTGTCTAATTCCTCATCAGGTATCGACCATAGGGTAATTACCCACTTTCGTGCCTTTAACGATAAGATTGATTCCCAGCTGGAGGCATCCACAAGAGTTGCAGAGACTGGTGGACCGATGAGAACCGATGTTAGTGTGTTTACCTCCCTGTAACTTAACAGTCCAGCAAAATAGACCGTTAGAATACTAGGCTTACAACGAACAAGTCCTGGGATCGATTTCTTCGACTAAAACCCCTTTGAGGCGGTGCTACAGCATGGTCACAGTAAAATGACTGAAACAAGTAAAAGTATATATATATATATATATGTGTGTGTGTGTGTGTGTGTGTGTGTGTGTGTGTGAGTGCAGACGACCTAAATATTCTCATCGGTTTGAATGAACCAAAGTTTTCCGGTTTTGATGTTAAGCTTCCATTTAAGCCCACCAGGACGCCATCTGCTTTCAGCCATATTTATGTACACACATTGATACCTTTACAATAACCATATAGATATTTATATTTTTGTCTACATACATACACATATATGTAGATACATATATATATATGTATGTATGTAAGTATTTGTCCATATATGTATATTTATATATATGTATCCTTGTGTATAATTAATACATAAGTCGTATGACGTCATCGCCGGCTTAATGGTTAGCTTAATATCAAAAACAGAGAAGTCTTGTTTATTCGACCAAGAAATTATTTTCAATAAGATTGTCTTCGTTGTTTCCGAATACCGAGGACATAAAGTCCTGTATATGCGCATAAACATACACACACACACACACACACACACACACACACACACACACACACACACACA
>NC_068993.1:56498966-56502915 GCF_001194135.2 Octopus bimaculoides
AGAGAGAGAGAGAGAGAGAGAGAGAGAGAGAGAGAGAGAATGTTGGGATGGGGGAAAGAAGTTGCTGGAAGAAAAACACTCAATAACAAGTTTTTGCTTCATGTTACTTGGTAGAATCATTTGAGCTTTGACAACAAAATAGAAAAATAAAGAAAAAAGAAGAAAGTCAAAAAGAAAATTCTATCCATAAACTAATCTTATCCGCCCACCATTCCTGAAGGGTGGATGGGGGTGATAGAGTCTTCAGTCACCTTCATAGGGTCCTATCAAAAGTGACCACTAATAGACTTTCCGGTTGGAATACCGAGCGCGACCAAAAAGACTATGGATATTAGCCATCCATCTCGTTTTTGGTCTATTCATAATTCTACTGCATGGTGACTTGACTTGAAGAATTTGTCTTGTGATTCTCTCCTGCGACATTCTTTTCACATATCCATTGTACCAAAACTGTGACCTCTCCATGCAAAGAAGTAGCGTCTCGACCTGATCTCTGAGCTTCACATCATGTCAAGTAAGGTTACTCCACAGACACTTCAGACGATATGATAGAATTTGTTTAGGGTGTGTAAAGAGGGAAAGAACTCTCATTTGCAATTTTGATGAAATTCGAATCATAGGTATTCCAGTTCATTAGAGAAAACATAACGGAAAAGTGTAATTCTTCAATGACATGTAGCACGGGCATCGCCGGATATCTCTGCTAGTATTATATATATGTATGTATGTATGTATGTATGTATGTATGTATGTATGTATGTATGTATGTATGTATGTGTGTATGTATGTATGTATGTATGTATGTATGTATTTATAAACCCACTTGTCAAGCAAAAAGATTTGGCAAATGGTGTGGTATCTTACGAATGTGAAAAACGGAGGTCTGAGACATTACGTAAAGCAAAGGTAAAAATGCGGCAAGGTGAGATTATCGAAAAATTACGCAGTCACACACACGCACCAGATATACCGAGGTGTGAAGGTGCAAAAGTGCTTCAAGAAATTTTAAAAAACGTGCAAAAGAAACTGAAGAGACTGCACAACAAATCATTGCCGAAGCTTGTACATCTATATCGGAAGACATAGCTACAAAACTACCTTCCCTCCATATCCTCCGACGAGATGTAAGATGCTATAAACAGAAGAAAAGGAACCATTTACCGTTGCCATCATATACTCAAGATATTATTATACATGAAAACTGTTTAAAAAGTCATTGGGGGAAAAATTTTTGTTGGATGATTCAACGTTTGACGGTAAAAGGATTTTGATATCTGAAACGGCTTAAAGCATAGAATTTCTAAAAATTTCTGCTCGTTGGTGTTTTGATGGAACATTTAAAGTTGTCCCTGAAATTTTCAGCCATTTGTATATGATTCATGCCGTAGTAGATCAACACACTATACCCTGCATCTATGCACTCTTGCCGGATAAGACTCAGATAACTTATAACAAATTAGTACATGACGAAGTAAAGAACATGACGAACTGCACTCCTGTGAGTGCAATGATAGATTTTGAAAGAGCAACGGTGAATACTTTATTTGTGCAGTTTCCTGAAACTGACGTTAAAGGGTGCTTCTTTCATTTGTATCAAAATATAGACAGGGAAATACAGAAGTTTGGCTTTCGAAAGCATTTTCAAGACAATGTTGAATTTTCTCGCAATATGAGGATGGTAGCAGCCCTTGCCTTTATATCTCCAGAAATTGTTCAGGCAGCTTTTGAAGAACTCTATGATATTATGCCAGAAGAAAAACTTTGCCAGTTTTGGATTACTTCGAAGATACTTATATCGGCAGGCCATGTCAACGAGGGCGTCGAGAAGCAACATTTAGCATATCTCTTTGGAATATGCACGCAAGAACAAACACTGAACTTCATTGTACGAATAATTCTGTCGAAGGATGGTACCGGCATTTTGTATTACTTGCCGGGTGTTCTCATATAGTCATCTGGAAATTTGTGAGTATTTTAGGACGAGAAATTAACTTTTAAAATGTTGAGATGACTCAGTTTATTGCTGGTATCGCTACTGAACCACCGAGAACGAAATATAAGGATGCAACGTCATGAATTTTATCAGTTGCACAGACATACCAAGAAAAACCATATTTAGATTTTCTTAGAAGCATTGCATGTAATTTAAGGTTTTAAATAAACGTTTGGCATTTTCACATAAAGTTTCTCAGCGATTATATCTATTTCTAAATTTTACACAAAAATATCAACTAATAAATATGTTAAATTTTTTATAAAATTTCATTTTCCTTAAATATTTTTAATGTAAAGAAAGAACAATATCCCGGGGGATTTTGTCTTGCAAGGATTTTGTCCCTGGGTGGATTTTGGATGGCAAAGCCTATTATTTTTCCAGGAAATTAAATAGGCTGATTCATACTACCAATGTTTTTCTGATTCGGCAGGAAGAGCACAAAAGTGAAGTAGATCTCTTAGTTTGAGACAAAAAATCACAGGATCTCAATATAATCAAGCATTTATGGTGCAGTCTGGAGCAGCAAGTGAGGAGATGTTTCCCTCCGATGTCGTCGTTGAAAGAAACTAAAGTAAGTTTTATTTGAAGAATGTCTCAAAATTTCCTTGACAACCATTCAGAACCTGTACGATTCTTCGACATATTAAAACTGTGATTGATGCCAGAGGTGGACCAGGTCCGTATCAAATAATAAAACTTCAATTTAACAAAGTGTTTCCCTTGTTTTATCTAGTCTCTGTATGTCACATTTCTATGGAAGACAATACGCGGTCAGCAGCTGTCAAAAAGTGTCATTTAAGTCCCGCTTTCAAATGACGCATGATGTTACTTAAATAATACACAAGGACACTCATAGGTCAAACTGTCCTGGGATAAATATAGACGCCGCCGCTGTTGTTGAATATCTACGTACATATAAGCAGAAGAGATATTGCTGGAACATTCTCTTCAAAAATTCGTTGAGTTCAATCATAGCAGGTCTGATACAGCCGTTTGGAACAGAGGAGAAAAATTATATTCTATCAATAGCCTGATATATTTGATATAGTTACCTGTAACTTAACTACACTGATCACAAATTCGTATTTATATCAGTAATTACTGATGCAGGTAGATGGCTATATTAGTAAATGTTTAGACAATCTCGAAAAGCTGGGATATTCTAGGGAAAGAAAGTGACCAGCTAACGTGAACGGGGTTTTTTTTTTAATTACAAGGTTGTGAATGGGATTTTTAATTATACGGCTGTAAGAAATGGACACTTTATCGTCGGGACATCAAAAGGTTCGGGTTGTCTTAAACAGCAAAAGTACTATGCAACCAACAATGCTACCCTAGATAAAGAAAAAAGGCGAAGCATAGAATCCACCATGATGAGACACTGGCTAATATGGTCAGGGCAAGTGGTTACAATGCTAGAAGAGAAATTTTTTCGCCAATCCTCTTTGATGAAATTAATTCTTGGAACAATCTATGAGGATGTTCTTATCTTCGTTACAAAGACCAGCAAAAGACAAGCCTTAAAATAGCCGGAATTGAAACGGAAACGTGGGAAACTTAGGCTCAGAATCTCAACAAATGGTTTCATTCTAACACTGCTTGAATTGACGTTTCTGAAGTTAAAAATTTAAGGAAAGATAAAGAAAGATAAAAAAAAAAAGCGTAACGAATGCCTAATACAACAACAACAATAACAGTCATCCTACCCGACCCAATAAATCTTCCTTGCCTTCTTTGTTTTACGTAAGGATTGGCCTGCTTAGTCATTCACCAACGCCATCAATGCGGAAGACCTACTCAGTGAAGAGGAAACTGAAATTTTCGGACACGAAATACAACAGACGACGACGATTACGATGACGATGACGATGACGATGACGATGACGATGACGATGACGATGACGACGACGACGACGATGACGATGACGATGACGATGACGATGACGATGACGA
>NC_068993.1:56503934-56508531 GCF_001194135.2 Octopus bimaculoides
AAAAAAAAAGAGAGAAAAGAAAGAATTATAATAAATGAATAACTAAAAAATATAAAAATAAACCTCACCACCCATCTACACACACACACACACACACACACATATATATATTCCTTTATTGCCCACAGGGGACTAAATATAGAGGGGACAAACAAGGGATTAAGTCAATTACACCGACCCCAGTGCATAACTGGTACTTATTTAATCGACCCCGAAAGGATAAAAGTGAGACAGCAATATATAACCAAGATATTAAAATGAAGGCCAATAACAAACGAGGTTTGGATATGAATATAGCAGCGTTAGGAGAGACAACTTGAATAAAGACATGTACACGTTCTGTGTGCTTTATCTCGATTACGTGGTTTTGATGTTTAAAATTCCATGCTCAGGTTTAGATACTGGCGGCAGGTTGAGTCCTTAAGCAAGACACTTTATTTTATGTTGCTCAAGTCCACTCAGCTAACAGTTACTAAGGACGAATTAAATTAAGCTGGCGTGTGTGGAAGTAAAGCCTTACGGTAGGGATACAGGATTTCACAGGCACAGGGAGGAATATAGATGTTGCACGGACAACGGCCGAACCAAGAAAGAAAGGTCAGGCTTGACTGAACACCGATCACGTGGGGAGTGAAGAGAGAGAGGTAGATGCAGAGGGACAGAAGAAATAGGGAAGGACAAGAAAAAAATGACAGAGACACAGTGAAGTGAAAAGAGGAGGGAAAGTGAGTATGGAGAGAAGGCAATGAAATGTGAAAGAGAGCGAACGGAAAGAACGAAGAGTGGAATGAAAGAAATAAGCGTGAAAGGGCTGATAGAAGAATGAAAGAATAAAAGAATAAGAGAATAGAGTCGTGGAAGATTTAGATAAATATATCCTTACATATGTTTTTCTTAAACAAGAATGTTGTTGTCAGTGACTTCGAATATTCAGCCAGCTTAGCCATCCGACAATTGCTAAGCCGACAAAGAAAAAAATTCGGAAAAAAAAAAACATTCATATATATGTATATGTATGTGTGTGTGTGTGTGTGTGTGTGTGTGTATACATCATCTTTTATTCTTTTACTTGTTTCAGCCATTGGCTCAGGCCATGCTGGGGCACCGCAAATCTGTAAAATTCCCGCTCGAAATAATACAAGCAATCCTACTTTAGTACTTAGCAGCCATAGACCTTGTTGTACGAACAGGAATACCTACGTACACGTGTGCGTAAGCGCATGCATTCATGTGTGTATGCATGCATGTATGTATGTATGTTTTTAAGCATGCTTGCTAGTATGAATGTATGTCATTATTCAGTTTATTTCAAGATTTCTTGCCAATAGAGAAAGAACCGGTTTCTAACCTAGATCCAAGGCTCCTTCATTGGAATTTCAACATCAACAATAGGGTATTTTTGTATGTATGTATGTTTGTATGTATGTATGTATGTATATATGTTTGTATGTATGTATGTAAGTATGTATGTATATGTGCAGATTTGTATGTTTTATGTATGTATTCTCATGCATATAGTTACATATCTACACATGCTCATATATATTTAAATGATAAACTTATGGAAAGTTTTACAGATTTTTACAGTTCCAGTGATGGCATGGATCTGTAGTCTTCGAAGTAGCTTTCTCCTTTCTGGTTTTGAGAAGCCCAATTCCTCAAGATTGGTATTTAGGCAGTGTGTTACATATCCCAGGGCTCCAATAATTACAGGTATAAATCTGAACTTGTAACCTGGATAGAGTAACTGCAGATTTTTCAATAGTTCAGCAAAGGTGTTCTCTTTTTCATTCATCTTCGTATGTATGTATGTATGTATGTATGTAAGTATGTAAGTATGTATGTATGTATGTACGTATGTATGTATGTGTGTCTGTGTGTATGTGTGTATGTATGTGTATGTGTGTGCAGTTATGTGTATGCTTTTATTTTTTTTATCGTTTACTTGTTTCATGCACTGGACTGTGGTCATACTGCAGCATCACCTTGAAAATTTCAGTCGAACAAATGGACGTCCTGGTACTCATTTCTATAGTTTGCTACTTATTGTATCGGTAACCTTTTGTTGAACCGCAATTTTACGCGGAATTAAACATATTAACATCGGTTGTCAAGCAGTTGTGGTAGTATGCGTGTGCGAGTGTGTGCGTATGCGTGTGTGTGTGTTTATGAGAAACAAGCACGCACACAGGCACACAAGCACACACACATATATATATATATTCATACACATATATATACATACATATATACATATTCACTCACACACACACATACACACACACACACACACACATATATACATATATATACATACATATACATACAAATACATATATGTGTATTTATATTTATATATATATGTATATACACACATACATATATATATGTGTGCGTTAATATATAATTATATATATATACACACATATACATAAGTGTGTGTATATATATATATATATATACTCACACACATATATATACATACATATATGTATACGTGAATATGTGTGTGCATACATATGTGTGTGAGTGTGTATATATATATATGTATATATATATGAATGTATGTATGTATATATATCTCTTTTACTCTTTTACTTGTTTCAGTCTTTTAACTGCGGCCATGCTGGAGCACCGCCTTTAGTCGAGCAAATCGACCCCAGGACTTATTCTTTAGAAGCCTAGTACTTATTCTATCGGTCTTTTTTGCCGAACCGCAAAGTTACGGGGACATAAACACACCAGCATCGGTTGTCAAGCGATGTTGGGGGGACAAACACAGACACACAAACACATACATACATACACATATATATATACATATATACGACGGGCTTCTTTCAGTTTCCGTCTACCAAATCCACTCACAAGGCTTTGGTCGGCCCGAGGCTATAGTAGAAGACACTTGCCCAAGATGCCACGCAGTGGGACTGAACCCGGGACCATGTGGTTGGTAAGCAAGCTACTTACCACACAGCCACTCCTACGCCTATAAATTAATTATTGGAGATTCCGGGCATCGATCCCGGTACCTCTCGCATGCTAAGCGAGCGCTCTATACACATATATATGTATATATATATATATGTATATATATATATATATACATGTGTAAATGGTACGCGTACATAGATACATACAGTTATACATAAACTCACACGCCTATTACATACACACGTACTTGTGTGTGATTGTGTATGTGTATACGTGTGTGCATGTGTGAATGTGTGTGTAAACAACACCCAGCTGAACCTGTTAGAAGTCGTTCCGAAATCTCCCTCAAGCAGAACCCTAAACATCTTAGATAAGGAACAGACATACTAGATAAACGTAGACATACGTACCCTTAATCGATGCGTTGGTCATTTCTGAAACGCCGTTGACCATTGTGGCCTGCTGAATCTGGGCTGACCCGCGGCTAAACTACAACAACAACAACAGCAACAATAATAGCCAACGGTTACTCAATATCATTTCCATTATCCCCTCCCACCCCTATTGACCTTCATGTGTTATCCTCCCCCCGGTACCTTCTCCCCTACGTACACACATATACACACATGCAGACACATACATTAACGCATAGAAAAAAACACTAGAGAAACGATCTCACACACACAAATGCGCGCGCACACACACACACACACACACACACACACATCTCCCAGCTGTCTTTAGTGAATTCCCATGCTTTCATATGTTGTACTTACTTCAGCCGGTACAACTGCACTACAAGTATGTAAGGTCGACCTGCTTTAGGTGGAGATAGATACTTACGTATAGAGAAGATAGAGAGATAGGAAGACAGAGAGAGAGAAAGAGAAGGAGAGGAGGAGAGGAGGGAGAGAGAGTGATACAGAGAGGGAAATGGTCTAAGACAGAAGTAGATAGATAGACAGATAGACAAATAGGGTGGTGGAGTGCGTGCGTGTGTGTGTGAGCGGGCAAGTGATAGACTAAGAGAGTGAGGGAGGATGAAAATGAGGAAGAGGAGATTAAAGCGTGTGTATGCATGCGTGCTTGCGTGTATATGCGCGCGTGTGTGTGCGTGCGTGCGTGTATGTGAGAGAGTGGTGGCATGTGCGTGTACATGTACTTGTGTGTGTGTGTGTGTGTACCATACATTTTGTCACTCAAATTCTAATGATGTCGTCATGACCTTCGGCCACTTGACAGCTAGATAAATAGCTATATATTGTGCGTGTGCGTAGGTGCGTAGGTGCGTGCGCCTATGTGTGTGCGTGCGTGTTCCGTGCGTGTGTATGTTATATACACGCGCAGTTATATATATATATACACACACACACACACACATATATGCGGACATATGTATATATGTATAATTATATAATATATATGTATATACATATACGGACATATGTACATATATATATATATATCATTATATAATATATATATATATATATATATGCATATATACATGCATGTATGTATAAATATATATTTACTATATTATTTGCATAATAAATTTATTGTATGCATGTATGTATAATATATATATATATATATATATGCATATATACATGCATGTATGTATAAATATATATTTACTATATTATTTGCATAATAAATTTAT
>NC_068993.1:56508724-56508935 GCF_001194135.2 Octopus bimaculoides
ATATATATATATATATATATATATAAATATGTATGTATACGTATATGTGTTTGTATGCACACACGCACACACATAATTATATAACTAGATGCATGTATGGCTCCATGCGTATACATACATATATATACATATATATATACATACATGTATACATACATGTATACATACATGTATATATATATATATATATATATATATATATATATATATA
>NC_068993.1:56512115-56515115 GCF_001194135.2 Octopus bimaculoides
TATATATATATATATATATATATATATATATATATATCTGTATATATATATACATATATATAAATATATATATATAATATATCCATGTATATGTATGCGCACTCACATTGTGTCTATATATATAGACATTGGTGGAGAAAGCTCAGACATTTCGGCCAAAACCAATACCAATAGCAAGTCGAAGCTCTCAAATCCTGAACCAACACCTGAAGCAAGAAGCAATCCTTAAAGCTACCCAAAGACTCTCAGAATGCCGCCAATAGAAGCAATCGAAGAAACTTATGAACCAACAAGCCTTTTTGGCAACGACAAATCACTGGCTAGCGAACTGTTACAGAGTCGTCTCAGGTCCAAATCCAGACCTAGCAGACAGTGGCAGACGATCTCTTCCTCAACGACCGGTTTCTTACCCGGTTGGGTTACAACATGGTTCGTTCTCACAGCTGCCATCTGCACTTGGGACGCCAGTTTCATCATGTTGCGACCACTTTCCTTCCCCGAGGGACCTCTCTCACAATTTTGGTATCCCTGTAAGTAGACTGTTTCTTTCTTTCTTTCTTTGATTCATTTTTTCTTATCCTCCTCGTCCTCTTCTTTCTCTTTGTACTTCTCTACTCTTCTTCTTCTTCTCATATAAAATCATTTTTCTTCTCGTAAAAATCTTTTTTTCTAACCTTTCATTTTTTTCTCTTACAATTAATTTTCCTCGTTTCTACTCTCTCTTTTTTTTCGTTTTGGTTTACCATTTCTCTTGTTTCAATGATAAAACCTGAATATTTATCACAATTTCACTGTCTTAATTGTAATTTCATTATAGGCAGTGCAGAAAGCTGATCAACTGCCAGAAACTGTTAAGCAGCGAACTGAATGCTTTACAGAATTTCCCCTACCATTTATTCTTCTATTTCAGTCCATTTCCTGCTTCGGTTGATTTATTTTCTCTTTCATTAACCCTAAATTCAACTACAGTAAATCCCAAACAAATTCGGAGGGCTCAAAGCCAATATCTACCCCGTCATTCTCCTTACCGACAACTGCACCGCCAATAGCATTTCTGCCATACATACAAGAAGGCAACTTCGTTTTCGGTATGCTAAAATTATTAGCCGGAAACCTCCCATACCACGCTCACAACTACATAGAAAAAGGGAGGGCACATTGGATAATGTAGTTCTAGATACACTTATGTTTGAGGAAAAAATAACGGGATAGTCGCGACATCAGTGATAAAGTCTGACCTGGGGCTAAACCACACCAGCCTTGTTCTAGATGTAAGAAACTTTCCTGAGCAGTGAAGAAGGATGACAGGATTAAATGAATGCGGTCAGGTTTGTCTCTCGAGATTCTGAGATCGAATCTTGCGAGAGAAGAATTGATCGTTCACTCTTACAAATACGATATTTTAACTCTATAGATGCTAATTCTAGTTCTTAATTGTAGCTCTGCAATATAACAGTATCTTTTAATAATAACCGTTAACTTTTAACCCCTAGAACTTAAACCTAGATAATAACTTGCTATTAGCTCCAGTCCTTAACCCTTGCCTTAAACCCCAGACTTTAATTCTAGTTCTTAACTTTAGACTTTTAAATGATACGCTTGATTGAAGATCTTGTTGCACCCGTGATTCTCAGACTGGACGTTGCCGCTTACAAGGCCCCGCAAAGTGTATCTAGGTGCACCTCGGATTAAAAAAATAATATAATTTAAAATTTTATAAAACCTTGAGAATCTTGAAAAACGTGTTATTCATATTGTTATATAACTAATAGAATAACGTCAACCAATAATTTTCCTGTATTTTTTACCACATGTTTTTTTTTACGCTAAAACATAGTTTTTTTTTTAAAACTTACAATGCAAAGTATGTCAGTAAAATTTAGTCTCCGGTGCATTTCGAAACCAAAATGATTGAGGTCGACACTCATACGAATAGTTTGAGCGTGAAAGAAAATGTGTTTCGTTTAAAACTCTTCACTAAAGAAACAAAAACGTCAACAAATAAGATATTTTTCATATCCATTGAAGACGTATTGAAAAGAAGTACGTAATCTTTACTGAAGGTCGTTTTTTGTTCTGATAACAAAAGAAACTTCAACTGTTCTCAATTTATTACTTCCGGGTGCTTTAAGTTTTGAAACAAATTATCGTAAAGTTTTCTGTCGTATTTCTTTACGTTCTAAGCTCAATCTCTCGTCCGATGTTACCGTTCATTTTTCTGCGACCGTCAAGTACTGCGGTCAGTTTAACAGAATATTGTCTCCTCTTAAAAGATTATTTGATCTTGTGCATGTGTAACGATTGATGATAATTGCTATCATTTATAAGGACGGTGAAAGCCGGGAGCTGGCAGTACCCTTTAGTACGCCGTACAAAATGCGGAGCAGCATTTCGTCCATCTCTACGTTCTGATTTAATATTCCTCCGAGGTCGACTTTACCTTTCAATGAAATAAGGAAGACTTGTGCACTGGGGTCGATGTAGTCGACTGGACTTTCCTCTAAAACATTTCAGGCCCTGTGCCTATAGTAGAAAGCGTTTATAAGGATGGTGGGTTAGCAGAATCGTTAGAGCGTCGGACAAAATATCTTGCTGGTTCACGTTTGGTTCTTTACTATCTGAGTTCAAATCTCACCGAGATCAACTTAACTTTTTTTTTTTCCTTTCGGGATCGATAAAAAAGAGCATTAGTCAAATGCAAGGGGTCGATTTGAATCGACTAATCCCATTGCCTCAAAACTACTGGCCTTACGCCTACCTTTCAAATTAATAGTAGGATTTACGAGCAGTGTCATGTCTTCGAAGATTATATTTTTGGACAACATTCCTGGCTTGTGTTAATACGTTACTCATTGTATAATCCTTATCCACAAATCGCCAAAATTCGCCAAAGTTTCGCTTATTTATTTATTTATTTATTTATTCACTCATTCATTCTAACAATGTCGAAATATATAGATATATATATGTTTGTATGTATATATATATATGTGTGTGTGT
>NC_068993.1:56515125-56515606 GCF_001194135.2 Octopus bimaculoides
GAGCAACCGTTTGGAATTTTCTAGTCTCGACTGCCTCGGCTGAGGGAACTTAGGGATAATTACAAGGGAAGAGAAATAAGCGATTATGAGTCCGTGACATAGGAAAGAATACGGCAAAAAGGAACAGCGAAAAGGAAAAAGAAAAAAAGGTGGGAAGGAAGGAGGAAGCAATTTGCCGGTTTCAAAGCGAAAAACAAGGCGAGAAGAAGGAATGAGGGCGTGAATAGCAACAGGATGAGGAGGAGAGAGAAAGTAAAAGGGTTAAAAGATGAAGGCGGGAATAAATATTGAGTATGAGAGAAGTATTTAACTCATTAACAACTGTTACAACGAGTATGGCGCATGGCTTCTTCTTCTTCTTCTTCTTCTTCTTCTTCTTCTTCTTCTTCTTCTTCTTCTTCTTCTTCTTCTTCTTTTTTTTTCTTTTTTTTTTTTAGCGCTTCAGACAAAAAGGCAGCATTTCTTTCGTTTTATTTTTATG
>NC_068993.1:56518118-56518660 GCF_001194135.2 Octopus bimaculoides
GCACGCACGCACGCACGCACGCACACACACACGCACACACACACACACATGTATATACGACGGGCTTCTTTCAGTTTCCGTCTGCCAAATCCACTCACAAGGCAGTGGTCGACCTGAGGCTATGGTGGAAGACACTCACCCAAGGTGCCACGCAGTGGGACTGAACCCAGAACCATGTGGTTGGGAAGTAAGCTTCGTAACACACAGCAACATACATACATACATACATACATACATACACGCATACATACATACATACATACATACATACATACATACATACACGCATACATACATACATACATACATGCACGCATACATACTTACATACATACACGCATACATACTTACATACATACAAACATATATACGTATATACATACATATACACATGCATATAAAAAAATATATATACCTATGTAGATATATGTACATAGAGAGAGATAGAGAGGGGAAGAGATAGATGATAGAAAACGAGACAGATTGATTTACAACACACACACATATATATATATATATATATATATATATATATATATATA
>NC_068993.1:56521999-56523296 GCF_001194135.2 Octopus bimaculoides
TAAAGAACATCTTTAAAATTACAAGTTAAATTTATTTAGGCATATTACAAATTTCAATAAGTAAAACTTCCAGATACGAATAAAAAGAGCACTTTTATAATCCAGACAACTTTCAAAGACAAACACGACGCACTTTTAGCTTCGTGAAATCATCGATCACTTCAGAATAATCAAGCTGAGAGCTAAGTTCGTGTTCAATAGACATCATAGACACTCCACAAAGTCTGGTACACGTTCGTGGTACAATGTAATATTTTTACAAGAACTTTTGTAGGTACAATGTATTACCATTTTATATCTTGAAATTTTCAGTTCTAGCTTTCTACAACCGAATACACGTCATTGATTGGTTGAAATTACCCAAATACGACAACTTTAACACGAAATAACTTCTAAAATACGAAATTTTGTCAAAAACGTTTGGAGTAAACCGTGTTCTACGTGAGAAATTCTACCAGTATTCTAAGTTTCAAACTGTTTGAATTAAAAATCTGTCATTGAGATGGAATAGATCCAGATAGTTTAATTCTTGTTCAACATCTTAACCAAAGTAAATAGATCACGCATCTTCGTACTTTGATCTTCACATGGGGCCCCTAAACAGCGTAGGCTCTCTGCGACCACAAGGGTTGCAGGGGCTTAGCGACGGCCCTGTCTAAGTGTTTCCTATTTAGTTTAGAAGAGTTACGGTGTACCTCGTAGAGCAGCGCATGTGCGGTAGAGTATTCAGTTGTTGCATATATGTTTATGTATATGTGAGCGCATGCGTCTGTGCGTCTGTATATGCATGTATGTATGTACTTGCATACATACATACATACATACATACATACATACATACATACATACAAATACATAAATGAGTGGCTGTGTGGTAAGTAGCTTGCTTACAAACCACATGATTCCGGGTTCGGTGCCACTATGTGACACCTTGGGCAAGTGTCTTCTACTATAGCCTCGGGCCGACGAAAACCTTGTGAGTGAATTTGGTAGATGGAAACTGAAAGAAGCCCGTAGTATGTGTGTATGTATGTATGTGTGTATGTATATATGCTTGTGTGTCTGTTTGTACCCATTCATCGCTTGACCAGCGGTGTTGGTGTGTTTGCGTTCCCGAAACATAGCGGTTCGACAAAAGGCACCGATAAAATAAGTACTAGGCTTACAAAGAATAAGTCCTGGCCTCAATTCATTCGAATAAAGGCGGTGCTCCAGCATGGCTGCAGTCAACTGACTGAAACAAATAAAAGAAAAGAATATATATATACATATATATATATATATATATATATATATA
>NC_068993.1:56524497-56525829 GCF_001194135.2 Octopus bimaculoides
TCTTATATATATATATATATACATACATTGTATTAAATGTTTCAGGATAGGTTGATGTTGTACAATACAAGCGTGCGCTTGCGCGCATGTCTGCGATCTTAAAAGATTCGTTTCACAGCCATGAAGGAACCAGGTTCGTTCCCGCTTCATGGCACCTTAAGCAAGTGTCTTTTACCACAGCCACGGGCTTGACTGAAGCTGCATCACTCTGATTCCTCTACGTTGTTAAAAGCATACATTATGGCTATTCATATCTGTCACACGTTCAGCCATGTTACATATTGGTTCAATGCGTAGATTGCTCATTCAACGCAGTGATTCTCAACCATTTTTTTTCGTCTCTGTTGGAACTCTTTGATTACTATTTCATTCTGGTGGACCCCCATAGCTATTCGATCTTTAAAAACTAGTTTTATAGATATTTTGTTTAAAATTTCCATTTTGTTTGTCACGTATTCACTTGTGTAGGTCGAACTACGTAACACAGTGAGGAAAGGGCTCTGGCGATTTGGTACGGCTTATGGACAGTGAACATCTATCTGTCTGTCTGTCTGTCTGTCTGTCTGTCTGTCTGTCTGTCTGTCTGTATGTCTGTTTTATATATCTGTGAATATATAGACATGATGAAGTGTTCAAACTGTTCTCATTGTCCAAATACAGAAAATTACATTCGTAATTCTCACCTGATTTCTGTTTCTGCAACCATATTAATTTGTGTGCGTTCTTAAAAAACACCTGAGTCTGCATATTCTCAAGAGAGTGCTTTGATGTTTATACGTTTATAGAATATGCCCACATATATAACGCAACAATCTAGATAACATTTGCTTTCCAATAAAAGCTAATTCGAAAGCTGCTTTATTACTCCATTCACAGTGAAATAATTTTTGTTCTTTTAAAAGTCTGCATAGAATAATCTTTACATTAATGTTTGCAGCAGAGTCAGGTTGCTGCAACGAACATCAGATGTTTGTTTTGGCTGCAAAAGTTACAAGTTGAAAATTACTGGGTGTAAAAGTAGCTTGCTCTGTGTTGCTGCATCGCTGATTAAGTGTGTTGTACAACTGAGACGGTGGAGGCGCAATGGCCCAGTGGCTAGGGCAGCGGACTCGCGGTCAAAGGATCGCGGTTTCGATTCCCAGACCGGGCGTTGTGAGTGTTTATTGAGCGAAAACACCTAAAGCTCTACGAGGCTCCGGCATGGGATGGTGGCGAACCCTGCTGTACTCTTCCACCACAACTTTCTCTCACTCTTTCTTCCTGTTTCTGTTGTGCCTGTAATTCAAAGGGTCAGCCTTGTCACACTGTGTCACGCTGAATATCCCCGAGAAC
>NC_068993.1:56527426-56533288 GCF_001194135.2 Octopus bimaculoides
GACCCCAGGACTTATTCTTTCTAAGCCTAGTACTTATACTATCGGTCTCTTTTGCCGAACCGCTATGTTACGGGGACGTAAACACACCGGCATCGGTTGTCAAGCGATCTTGGGGGACAAACACACACACACATATATACATACATACGACGGGCTTCTTTCAGTTTCTGTCCACCAAATCCACTCACAAGGCTTTGGTCGGCCCAAGGCTATAGTAGAAGACACTTGCCCAAGGTGCCACGCAGTGAGACTGAACCCGGAACCATGTGGTTCGTAAGCAAGCTACCTACCACGCAGTCACTCCTACGCCACCGGTCTTGATCCATTCCACGTAAATCCAATTGTATCCATATATCTAAGCCAAGTTTAAATCTACTCCTCATCTTATATCTAATATCTAAATCCCCACTTCTCCACCTTATATCAACAACCCTCTTTACGGCTAAACCCCAGCCTAATCGTGCCTCACTTATATCTCATTTAAACTCTGTTTATCTTATGCCTAAGTTCAGTCCTAATCCTTCTTATCGTAATCTCAAATTAAACGTTCTTTCTTTCTACGTTTGTTCTCTTTACAGATAAATATTACATCAATCTTGACAAACGTTACGGCAACATGGAAGACTCCTACGTCTACACACAAAGTCTGTAAGTATCTCGTCAATCAACTGTCCTAACATTGGTAACTAATCTCTTTTGACCAAAGCATCTCGTTACTGTCTTCTCCAAACACGTGTGCCATTTTCTTTTAAAATTGTCATTAGATTAGTCTGGAGGAAGGGACGGACTGCTATGGCTTTTGCAGGCTGTCAGAGACCAACCGTTGAGATTGATGTCGTTAAGGTTTTACTTGAACAGCTGAAGGTCCACTACCGCAGAACAGTTCTATTTGAACAGTTGCCAGTCCACTGGGACATAATTCCAGACATAGTGGTTAGTAAGGGACCGTAATAGAGGCGGAGATACACACTATTTGTGTGTGTGTGTGTTTGTGCGTGCATGCATTTATAGAATACTATATCTTGGTATTATCTAAGGCAGCGAGCTGGCAGAAGCGTTAGCACGCCGGGCGAAATGCTTAGCGGTATTTCGTCTGCCGCTACGTTCTGAGTTCAAATTCCGCTGAGGTCGACTTTGCCTCTCATCCTTTCGGGGTCGATAAATTAAGTATCAGTTACGAACTGGGGTTGATGTAATCGACTTAATCCCTTTGTCTGTCCTTGTTTAGCCCCTTGTGGGCAATAAAGAAATAAGAAACGTTAGCACGCCGGACGAAATGCTTAGCGGTACTTCGTCTGCCGTTACGTACTGAGTTCAAATTCCGTCGAGGTCGACTTTGCCTTTCATCCTCTCGGGGTCGATAAATTAAATACCAGTTACGTACTAGGGTCGATCTAATCGACTGGCCCCCTCCCCAAAAAATTTGGGGTGGGGGTGAGTGTAGGTATAGCAGCAGTAGCAGCACCGTCTCCAATTTGGGAGCAGACATATTCCAATGTGAGTTAGGAGCTGGAGCAATTTCAGGCTCTGGAGAAGCTGTCTGTAGTTATGTTAAAGTGTTTCATATATTGCGGATGTGAAGCTGCCAGAAGAAAAACTCCAGCGACACCGGCAGCGATCTTGACGTTACTTGTTGCGTGCTGTTGGTATTTAAGAGTGACGGCCATGGGCGAGTACTAGATAATATGGTTTCTTCGCCTCAGGTCACTCATAAACAAGTAGATTACGACCATAGATGTATCATCCTGTCTGATTTTAGACAGCGAATATGATTTATAGAAGATGGAAAATTGGTCGCCATTTCTAACCGATCGAGCGACTGGATCAAGGATTTATTCTGTTTTCGTGATATGTGCGATGTGCGTATTTTTGTATTAAAGAAAACAAGCTTGGCATGGCGCTCTTGTTAATTATCTCTCACACTACATCATCGTTTCCCGCTATCTTTACCTGCGATAGTTGCGTTCATGGTATGAATCTGTTATTGGACATACCTCATGTTAGCTTCATCAGCCATACTCTTCAGTCCCGGCTTAGAGGTATGTGAGGAGAGGGCATTCATTTTAGTGTTCCTTCTCCTTCATTGATTGTTTTCACTGCAGCTAAGTTCATTCTACCTTTACAAAAATCTACTTCGCCCCATGGATGAGACACTGACAGGTATTACCATTCTGGGCCAAAAACAGACTTGGGAGAAATCGTAATTAAGGGGTGAATCCACGCTCCCCACTACTACAAGACTCTTGCATTGGAACCTCACAGTCGGATGCTGTTTTATGCCATACCCAGGACATACTACATGCCTTGTTGATAATTGTCCTCTTCAGCCAAAGATACCGTTGCTAATCCCTCAAACATACATTCCGTTATGACCCGTTCTCTTCGACGATACGTCCGTTGCTAACTGTCGCCACGTAATCCTATATTTCGTTGGTACCTGTTCTAGTTACACCTGCGACCTGTTCTAATTATATAAGGCTTTCTAATATTTCATCCAAACACACACACACACACACACAGAAGCTCTCTTACTCTCACACACACAGAGGCTCTCTCACTCACACACACATACACAGAGGATTTCTCTCTCTCTCATACACAAAGACCCCCACTCTCTCTCTCTCTCTCTCTCTCTCTCACACACACACACACACACACACACACACACACACACACAGATGACCACATCATGTACAGAGACCACAGATCCTAGTATAGCACGCACTTTCTGTTCTATACAAACTATGTAAATAGTGAAACGCACATATCTACAGAAACACGTACATGCACAAAAGCATTACTTACACACAAATGCACTCGTGTATTTATGTGCTTTCATACTTTTTTGTCTTGTAGAATGAATTATGCAGAAGTCATTTTGAACCTATATACCTGTTATTTGGTAAGTTGTTTCTTTAGTGTTTCTTCATTGCACACGCGCCCACGCGCACACATGCACGCACACACAAACACACATGGAGGCACAAACACGCACTCACTCACACATATACGCTCGCGCACACGCTCAAACTTGGAGATAATGTCTAGTTGATGCGCTTAAAAGATACCGCTCGCTAGTTTTATTATTGCAAACGCATCTGCTCTTTCTCGCCATGTGACTGTTGTAAGACCGCTAAAAATTTCGTATTTAATAGAAACGAATGACGTCAACTTTATCAACAGCCAATCAAATACTCTCTTCCTCGCAAAGCTTATTTAAGCTCACACACGCACACAGACACACACACACACACACACACACACACACACACACACATATGATAGAGTTATTGCCCTTACATACGTCGGTTACCTTACTCATGGGCAAACACTCTGCTGATAATTCAGATGTTATCTCCCTTGAAAGCATTCTATGTACGGAGCTAAATAGAGCCTACCCTTCGACGGAAAACCGATCCGTGCATTCATACATACATACATACATGCGTATGTACGTGCGTGTTTATGTGTGTATGTGAGTGCGTACACATACGTATACACTCTTTTGGAACACTCTCAAAGTTCATATATATATGCATATGGATGTGAGTCTGCCCGTCTATCTGTATGTAAGTATGTGTGTGTGTATATATGTGACTATATATATATATATATATATATATATATATATATATATATACACATATGTACAGAGTGCGGCAGGAGCAACGCCCGTTTTGGGATTTAATAACATTTATAGTTTATAAATGTTTATTAAGTAATTATTTATTGAACATTTATTCATTGCAATGCTTAAAGAAACGAATAAGTTAATAAAAAAAAAATCGCAGAAGTTTTAGGAAATAAAAAAGAAACTCGATTGGATTCTAAAAACTCAAACGCAAAAGGGCGTTACTTCTAACGCACCTCGTGTGTGTATATCTCTGACTGTATCTTTTTATTGCCTAGACAATTTAATGTTGTCATACACCGTTTGTCACAGTGCGCTTACTCGCAGAATCTAGCTGTTTGAATTATCATAGCATAGTCTTTTTCCTACCCAATTCCCCAAAGTTATCCACTGTAAAAAGGCTGCAGACCTGTGGGTTTGAACCGTAGCGAAATGTGAATAACAGCCCCTTGCTAATGGTTGTTAACGTAAAAAAAATACTTTTGCTAATATTTCGAAAAAGAAAAAATTTAAGTTAAGTCCCTTGATAAGAATTATTCCCCTTGCTTACAGTATATCAAATACGTCTATGTTATCTCCCTTGAGAGAAACTAAAAAATTCACAACTTATGTTCGTTTCACACGCACACACACGCACACGCACACGCATACGCGCGCAAAACACACACACACACACACACACACACACACACACACACACACACACACACACTTCATTATTACATTAATAAAAATAATGCACGTTTCGTTTTTGGCACGTTCGAATAAATCTTTATTTCTTTTTGCGATTGTTTTCTCTAATGTTTGTTAGTTTCCCATTTCATTTTCCATTTTTTTTTCTCCTTCACAGGACAAAATCCGGAGCAGACACACCATTCCTCTGGCATTCACTGTCACCGTGATGACATTCTGGAAAACCGTCTTATATTTTCTCATGTTTGCCGAGCCATGTGGAGACACCTCTTACCGAACAGGAAACTCACCTCTCTCTGAGTTTTTCCTCGTTATAATCCCAAACGGTGTTTGGTTGGTTCTTCCTCTTTTGGTTTTGGTCAAACTCTGGGCGCATATAACACCTAAAGAAAATTTGGAAGTGAAGTCGAGAAACGAATAATTTATTCAATGTCTACATCTCACCACCATCACGAATATATTTTTTATTTGATTTGATGGGACGTGCCTATAATGCCACATTCCATCATAAAGACGATTAAATCAAATCTATATTATTTTTGTTACACAAACCTATCGTACATCATAAACCATCACAGAGACTTTTTCCATGTATCATATTTTGTTATACAAATCTATTCATCCGAACGTACAACATTCTTTTATACAATTACAAAGGAACATAAATCATCCGTGTCACTTTAAAATTATGTTTAATATTTGTTGGTTTGACTGATCACAATATTTGTATTCTTAGAACTTGGTATGAAATTTAGAGTGCTTTATGGAAGAACGATGAAGAAAATGATTCCGTTAAGAGAACAGAGTAAGGAGAAACGAAAATTTGCTTCTAGAGTAGAAATCTTTGGTTTTATTTTAGATTTGTACATTAAAGAAACAGATAAATTTCTTATGAAGAATAGTTTTAAAAAAATAATTGCACAAAATATGCTGCTCGCAACCATTGGTAAAGGCATTTTATCTCCGAAATAATGAAATACAACGTAACGTGTCAACTACTGTTTAAACTCATTAAATTCATATTTTTCTGAAACAACTTTCACAATTTCAATTATATACGAAAGTCTGATTTAAACTATATCACCAAAATATAAGCTTTCGATGATAAAGAAATTTCTGCTCGGGATTACTGTTATTCTTCGAATTTTATCGGATTAAATGGTTTTATCGGATTAAATG
Source organism: Octopus bimaculoides (assembly GCF_001194135.2). Classification (NCBI taxonomy): domain Eukaryota; kingdom Metazoa; phylum Mollusca; class Cephalopoda; order Octopoda; family Octopodidae; genus Octopus; species Octopus bimaculoides. The sequence continues at coordinate 56,532,930 of NC_068993.1, forward strand.
GCAGTGGATTGGCATAATCTATAGGGCAATAAAAAAAGTCGGCAGGAATTGGCAGCAAATGTAGTGTGTGAAACAAGATACTTTTTGTTTAATATTCCTTTACATTGTGAATTTAAATCTTGCCGAGAACGACTTTGTCTTCCATCTTCCGGGTTCGATAAACAGACGTATCAGTGAAATATTTGGGCTAAATAAACCTAACATATAATGGTTACTCGCTCTTAAATAACTGTGATCTTTTCGATGTTTGAAATCGTTCTTTCCCTTTATATGTATATATGCATATATGTATATGTATATATGTATGTATATGTATATATGTACATATGTATATGTATGTATGTATGTATGTATATATA
>NC_068993.1:56534854-56537107 GCF_001194135.2 Octopus bimaculoides
CATCATCATCATCATCATCATCATCATCATCATCATCATCATCATCATCATCATCATCAGCATCATCAATCACCATCAATCATCATCATCATCATCATCATCATCATCATCATCATCAATCACCACCATCAATCATCATAATCACCAATCATCATCATCAATCATCAATCACATCAATCATCAATCACCATCAATCACCATCAATCATCAACCATCAATCATCCATCACATCATCATCATCATCATCATCATCATCATCATCATCAATCATCATCATCAATCATTATTGCTTTTCACGATTGACTACCGTATTTATTCGTGTATATAAGCCGCCCCCACCCTTGATTTGGTGCTAAATGCTGGTTCATATTTCCTTCATTGCATTAGCTTTGTCTCATGTTCAAGTCTCATCCCAGTTTTTTCAGTGATAAATCAAATATAAATCAATGCGTGTTATACACGAGTAAATACGGTATTTTTATTTCTTTTTCCAATAATTTTTTTTATTTTCCATCATTATTGTTGTTTGCTTTGTTTGAGAAGTGATACTTTGTGCAGGGGGAGGGCCTGCTTCCAACTTTGCTCCCTACTTTAGGACACTGGAATTCTTTTGCTTGAGTTAGTGTACATGCTGTATTGGCAAAAAAGAAAGAATTCGCTGGATGGCCGACAGCAAACCCATCTCTGTTACTACCTGCTTAGCATCATCATCTTCATCAATTATAGTAGCATCAGACAAGCAAAAATTATAGAGGGCGCCAGCAGCAGTGGTAATAGAAGCAGAAGCAGTAGTAGTAGCAGCAGTTGCATTGGCAGCAGTTATGTGATTGATTGCATGAACCAAAAGAAAATTTCCTTTCTTCTGATCAGGAATATCAGAGCTAATACTGCTACGGTCTTCAAAACACTGCTAATACTCAGCACAAAAACTATTAACACTAACAGCGCGAGCACCAATAACACTGGCAGTGTCCACTACACTGCTAACATCAACACTGCCGACGACGGAACAACACTGCTTGAATAAACAGACACTGCCGACAACGCTGTTAACAGTAGTATTGCCTGCGTCAGTTGCACTGCCAACATCAACACCAAGAAAAAAAAAAAAAAACCAACACTGGTAATAGCAACATCAACACCGCGAACACCAATTAAGCTGCCAACAGCGAACACTGGCACCACCAACTACACTGTCGATACCAATAACACTTACGCCATTAACACTAACACTGTCCACGCTCATATTGTCAACTAGGAAAACACTGTCAGTACCAACAACATTCAAAGAAAGGATCAAAGGTCCTTCCCAAGTCATAGACTCATAAATTAGGTTTTATGGATTCTGTAGCGTATATATTCCACTCCCTATCCCTGTCGCAGGATCACTCATTTTCACCAGCTGAGTGGACTGGGGCAACAGCAGTGTGAACTGAAGCTTTTTGCTCAAGAACGCTGCGCGTTGTCCGGGCCAGGAATGGAAACTGCAGTCTTACGATCGTCAGTGTAACATCGTAACCACTGAACCACGAATCTCCACGCCAACAGCTTTACCGTCATCGGTATTGCCAGCAACAACACCGGCACCACTAGGAAGAACTCTGTCAACATGGAAACAACAACAGCATCAACAACAACACTGAAACCCAAAAAAGCAGGAACAACAACAACAACAACAACAACAACAGTAATGACAACAGTAACAACAGCAGCAACAGCAGTAGCAACAACAACAACAACAACAACAACAACAAAAGCAATAACAACAACAACAACAAAAGCAATAACAATAACAACAGCAGAAGCAATAACAACAACAACAACAACAACAACAACAACAACAACAACAACAACAACAACAACAGCAATCTCTGCCATCACTCTCAGCAGTAATCGCTATTGCGGGCAAGATCCGGCAGGAGAAAACACCTATATGCTAATATATACCGCTAGCGATATAAACACGAGTGCTTATGTGCACCACAAGTCCACATGAGAGGTTCAGTATTCTGTGTTCTAATACAACAACCGCTTTTAAGTGGGGGTATATATTACCTTTTGGTATTAATACTACCTCTGCCACTATTTATGGTCTACACACACACACACACACACACACACACACACACACACACACACACACATCACATAAAACTACATGTGATGTTCTTCCAGAAGCAATGTTCCAAAAAAAGAAATCATTTCATGTTTCATGTTCTCCCGAGAGTTTATATCGTTCTTATGACGTCGCCG
>NC_068993.1:56539190-56539638 GCF_001194135.2 Octopus bimaculoides
ATATATATATATATATATATACATACATACATATACATATATGCATATATATATCTACATGCACATATATATATATGTACATATATAAATATATATGTATACGTATATATGTATATATATATATATATGTATATATATGTATGAGTGTATATACATGTGCATATATGTACATATATATGCACATACACACACATATACATTTATATACATATATGTATATTTATATATGTATAATTTTACATACATACGCACACATATATAACCCATACTTAAATGCAAAGACATATATTTATGTATGTGTATGCGTGCGTGTATGTGTGTTTGTGCGTGTGTGCGCGCGTGTGAATGTGTGTGTGTGAATGTCTGTGTGTGTGAATGTCTGAGTGTGTGAATGTCTGTGTGTGTGTCTGTGTATAAGATGAAAAATATCCCAGTACATATCTTAAGA
>NC_068993.1:56539648-56542403 GCF_001194135.2 Octopus bimaculoides
TGAATGTCTGAGTGTGTGAATGTCTGTGTGTGTGAATGTCTGTGTGTGTGAATGTCTGAGTGTGTGAATGTCTGTGTGTGTGTCTGTGTATAAGATGAAAAATATCCCAGTACATATCTTAAGAAGCTTATCACGAAAGTGAAAGACATCATAAAAGAATGAGTGGGAAAGCTTACTTTTATGCGAACAGCCGTGCAGATTTACCACCAGAAGAACTATTGGGTATAAAAACTAATAATACGCGGTAATTGACCAGCATGGATAATGGAACTTCGGTGTTTTGAAGCGGAATTACTTGAGATGATCAACGGAATAAGTTTAAAGAATATAGAATACGTAGCACAAACACAAATCAAACACAAGAACAATTAATAAGTCTAACAATATTTTTATCTTTTCCGATGAAACCAAAAACCTGTACGAAATAGATAGCCACACTCTAATGTAATAATATTACACAGAAAATAAAATACAGGAAAGCAGTTAAGAATACCACCAACGAGATTATTAGCGAGGTCATGTCCATAGCATCAAGCCTAAAATTAGACATGAAACTACAATGTTTAGGCGAAAGCGATGTCTATATCACGCTAAAAGATCATATGTAAAACTGCACCTTTGCTTCCCAGTGTTGAATTATTAATTTCTTTAGGAGCGAACTCGGAAAAGTATGAAAGTATATTTCAGCATTAAGAGATATATTAGGAAATTCAGTTCTTAGAATACATGAAGACGGATGGCTTAGTAGTTAGCGTGTTGCACTCAAGCAGCCCCGACTGGGCGTTGCGTTGTGTTTTTGAGTGAATCACTTCATTTTACGTCGCTCTACGATCGTTTCGTTTTCTAACATATGGCACGCCGTGCTCCTGTACAGGTCATGTGGATTTGATGGAGGGAATGAGGTTACGTGAACATTTGATCACTATGAACAAATCATATGTGTGGTTGTTCGACAAGAAATTGCAGAACCCTCATACGTCGTCTAACGACGGGCGAGTCCGTGGTGATGATGATGAAACACACAAACGCGCGCGCACGCACGCACACACACACATACACACAAACACAACCACGATGGGCTTCTTTCAGTTTCCATCAACCAAATCCACTCACAAGACTTTGGTCGGCCCGAAGCTATAGCAGAAGACACTTGTCCAAGATGCCATGTAGTGGGACTGAACCCGGATCCATGTAGTTGGAAAGCAAACTTCTTGCCACGCCTGCGTCTATGTATGTCAACAAAATTCAAAACAAACATATTTGTTGTAACGATTTTGTTTCGACCAAAGCTCAAGTTCACTGCAGAGTGAAGGACTCAAAAGAAAGGAAAAAGGGATCTACAAATTTAAAACATGTCGACTGACAAAAATCATAAAGGACTGAATATCATAAAGCAGAGGAAAACATGGCGGTTGTGGTGAGAGCAGTTCGAGGAAAGAAACTGTTAAAATAGAAGAGCAACTCAACAGAGAACCGATGCATCCTGGGAAGAGAAGCAAATGGTACGTTTAAAGGTTTTGCCAGAAGAATGATCATTAGAGTATTGATCATGGAAATGCGTATTAAAAAAATGCACAACGAAAATACTTTTCGGCGATGAGCCAAATTAGAAATATATTTTTAATATATTTCTAATGTCTAAAGCGGCGAGGTGGCACAATTGTTACCACACCGGGCAAAATATTTAGCGCATTTCGCCCGTCTTTACGTTCTGAGTTCAAAGTTCACTGGAGTCGACTTTGCCGTTCATCCTTTCGGGGCCGATAAAATAAGTACCTGTTGAGCACTGGGGTAATTTTTTTACTGAACGACCTGTCAATATAGCAGGGACTTAGAACGTGCAGATTTAAAGAAAACATACTTCATACTCAAAAGTGCTATAATTCATGAGCAATGAAACAACACCAAAAACGCAACTGTATGCGAAATATCATTTGGTTTAAATTAATTTTCAACATCAACAGTCATAAAGGTAAAATTTTCCCAAATTTAATTTCAAAATATTTCTCAATCGCCGAATTCATCATAAGTCATTTAACCACCAAAATACGTAAATGGGTTGTTTTCCTGAGGTCGATAGCGTTATTTCAAATAGTTCTTTCTACTCTGGCACAAAACCCTAATTTTTGTGGGGTGGGATTAGAGGCTTGTCGATGACATCAGCTTCAGTGTTGAACTGTTACTTATTTTATCGATTCCAAAAGGATGAAAGCAAAGTCAATTTCGGCTGAATTTGTACTCAGAACGTAAAAACGAACAAAATTGCGCTAAGAATTTTGTCCGGCGTGTTACTGATTCTAGCAGCTAATAATCATAGTAAAGAATTACGTTCACGAAGCAACCACGCATCTAATATTAACGTAAACAACTCTATAATGCTCAGGTATCAATGCAGTAATCTACCCTTTAAAAATTATGATATGGGAGACAACTATAAAGAATCAGGTGACTGTAAAATTGCTGAGTTATTCCCCTTGACAGCAAATCTAATGCTGATGAGACTGTCGAGCTGATGTCATTTCTCTCCACCAACTTTCAGAGAAAATCAAATGATACATAGGTGTGTGTGAGGGAACATTTAAGTTACGCCAATCACAAATCTAAAATCTAATTTTAAATTCGCAATTTGGAGGAACGCCGCAACTCTTTCAATCTGCGGTCTCTCGAAAGTTTATAAAATTCTTGGCCTCAATAATAGACACACACACACACACACACACACACACACACATACACACACACACACACACACACA
>NC_068993.1:56542574-56543763 GCF_001194135.2 Octopus bimaculoides
ACATTTTCATTGTACATTCTGTGGTGTTCTCACCACATGAATAAATGGAGCTTGTACAAAACGTACGTACTGCTATAACCTATTGAATTTTTGTTGCTTATCTTCAAATTTTTATTCACCAAATCTCTTGATTTTGTTTTTGGTTTTTATCCTACCAAATTATGGTGCCTCAAACAGTTTAAGTACCACATTTAATCTTTTGATTAAATCTATATTATTATTATTATATATATATACATACATATATATGCACATATATATGCGTATGTGTGTGTGTGTGTGTGTGTATTACAGGTTTGAGTCAATGAACTGCAGTCCTTCTAGGACGCCACCTACATGGATTTTGAATATAGCCATTTGTCATTAGTACATGCACAAACATTGCAGCTAATGGCGCTCTCTCTCTCTCTGGGGGAACAGCAATACTAAGCGGAGATCGTCAAGGAACTGTACTGGAACCACTGCTGTTTGAGGCGGTTCTAGTCACACAGTTAGCCACTCTCACCAGCTATGCTGATGACACAAATGCATCACAAACAATCAAAGACTATGAAGATATTGCAAAACTACAGAAATATTTGAACGCAATATACAAGTGACCTGAAGGAAAGAATATGCAGCTCACTGCTGATAACTTTCAATAACTCCGTTATCGATCCACAATACACAATAAAGACAGAATTCTTGTTCAGATTATAAAATAATCTCTCTATAAAATTGACTATTTCGTAAACTTAAACGAGAAGAAACACCGACATTTCAGAAATATAATTGAAAAACTGAAGATTGAAAATAAATCCAATGGTGTTTCTTTCTACTAAACTGTGAGGTGTTTGCCAATAGGCAATGTCTTGAGTATATTTGTAGCTTTGTTAGAATCTATTATTGCATGGTTTAAAGACAAGAAAATACCCTATCCTCAACTGAAACGAATGCAATAACTGATTTAACGATTCATCGACAAAACTCTCAACTTGATTCTTCGAGGGAAGTCTATGATTGTTTATGATTTTACTCAGATAATTCTCAAACTTTAAGAATATAATAGGAATTTTTCAATGAAGCATATTGTCAAGAGACTTCAATCAGTTTTCCAATCATTGTAGGAGAGGAGCTGTAGTTTAGTGGTTAGGTTTCTCGGCAGGTTGTGTCCCCGAGCAAGATACTATATATATATATATATATATAT
>NC_068993.1:56543949-56549343 GCF_001194135.2 Octopus bimaculoides
ACGTGCATGCATACATTCATACATACATAATGCATGCATACATACATACACACACATATGTCGGTGATTTCATTTTTGGCAACAAGATTTGTCCTTACTGTAGTATGCCAATGTGGTACATCAGTCTTACCTTCCATTGTCCTTTTGAACATACGTATCAATTGGCCTCTATAAAAAATATCAGCTTCTTGTACCAATATCCAGCTATTAGATTTCTTCCAGATGCCTTCCCATTCTGCAGTTTGCCTACTGCTATAGCGAAGGTTTCTGGTATATATGTATGTCTGTATGTATGTATGTATGTATGTATGTATGTATGTATGTATGTGTGCATGTATGTATAGGGAATAAGAGGAAGGTGTATTTTCCTCCCTTCAGTTCTAACTTATTCAAGTTTGAATATATATGTGTGTGTATGTGTGTGTATGTGTGTGTGTATGTGTGTGTGTGTGTGTGTGTGTGTGTGTGTGTGTATGTGCGTGACTGTATATTTGTAATTCTGTATGTGTGTGTGCACGCGAGCGTATGTATCAAATATTTAAACAGAGGAGAGTAGTTTTGGAAAAAGAAAGTAACAAAGAAGAACAAAGTTAGTGTGTGGTGTTTCATAAAGAATAGAAAAAGACAAAAAGTAAGAAGTAACATAGGTAACGACGCACAACGAAGAGAAGAATATAAATGTCTTTATGCTAAGAGTTTTTGTTTGGTAAAAATATTTAAAAGATATATCGGGTTATTTCACGCAAAAGGAAACAATAGCTGAAAGATTATAATAAAACTGTGCTGCCTTGATTTATGTATTTCTATGTTCCCAGAAGCCAATAGGATTTAAAAAAGTAAAGAAAATATTCTGTGGCACTGTTGTCATGTGACCATCTTTGATGCAGTCTAGAAGGTGACAGTTTGACTGCAAGGACAAAAGGTAGGTATCAAGTTCAAGCCTAGAAAAAAACCCAAAAAACTTTCTATCTTGCAAGGATGTATTTTTCGGAAGAACGAATTGTAAAACTACCGTTTGGCAGTGTTATGTTTTTGGAAGATCATCCTACGTGTTAGCAAAAACAGAATTTACTGTGGCCATTAGGATTTGTTGCATCAGTTACGTTTTAGCATCATAAAATTATTCATGGGTCATTATATTTCAGTTAGTTTAAGCAACATGCCAGAGCATTTTCAGTATTTAAAAAGTTCTTGTTGCGTCAGTTACGGTGGAATTGCCTTGTACTTGAAATAACTCTTTTTTCTACAGGCACAAGGTCACACATTTTTGGCGTGGAGTACAAGTCGATTACAATGACCCCAGTGTTCAACTGGTACTTATTTTATCGACCCCCGAAAGGATGAAAGGCAAAGTCAATCTCGGCGGAATTTGAGCTCAGGGCGTAAAACCGAAAGAAATGTCGATTAAAATTTTATCCGGAATGGTAACGATTCTGCAAGCTTGTTACCTTTGCGTTTGAAATAATGATAAGTACGTTTTCTGATTTAGATACAAGGCCAGCAATTTTGAGGAGAAGGAACAGCATCGACCTATCCCTAGGGGGATGGAAAGCGGGTGGTATTTGAACTCAGGAAGTAAAGAACAGGAACACATATCACATAGCATTTTCCTGACTCTCTAACGATTCAGCCAGCTCAGAACACCGCTGCTCAATGAATCAATTTAGGCTTAGGTTGAATATAAAGTATTGCGTGGCAAAATCGTCGAGAAAATAAAATAACGTTAATATAAATATTGTCGTAGGTAGAGGTAAATGGATAAGTAGACCAGTAACAATCGTTAATTTAATGTGTATAAATAATATAAATAAGCAGAATGGACAAATATCTTGAGTAATTCTACGTTAAATTTGATGGCTCGTCTTAGGATAACAAGTTATTGGTTTAAAGAGAAATTTACCCGTTATAATATTGGTTTCTAAGGATTTTTATTGACTAAAAATTATCGTGAAATGTGCGAATAAGTAAAGCGTTCAGAGTATGGTTTGTGTAATAAAATTATTTTCGCAAAATATAGGTGACGTAAGACTAAATAAGTTGATGAAAGATAATGGAAATAATATACAGACATAAGGATATTGGCAAATGTCGTACTTTAATTATTGAATATAAATATATAGGAGATTTTTATAGCGAAAAAAACGGACAAAGTTAATATATAATGGTGGCTGCAGAGTGAAGAAAATCAGAAATGTTAAAAGTGAGGAAGAAGCTAAAGATTTTTATGCTAAGAATAATCGTTTTGTAGAAATACTTTTTTTTTAACACAATATAATTGGAAAAAGGAAAAGAATAAACGTGTGAAGTAGTAGTTGTATTAAAAGATTAAAAAAAAAAGTGCGTATTATATATATTATAGTAAAAAGTCTCAGACATGAATCAGATTGAATTATATCAACTCCGAAGTAGTTAGAGTGTAAGGAATTGTCGTAAAGGAAAACAGTGAGAACATAAATTTAACCTCGTCGTTAGTGCGAGCGAAATAAATGAGGCGATCAGTTAAAATGATTGACTTAATGAATATGAGAAAGGGAAATAGATAACTAGTGCAATTCAACCTCAAATTTACTGATTCGTCGTAGGACGACAAAAATTCTGGTGTTTTTGGAAAAAAGAAAAGAGCATTATCTATTGCTACATTAAAAGAATTTCAATGGTTTAAAGTTACCGAGAAAGTGTGAAGCAGTAATATATATATATAATGTAGAAGAGTGGTACGATCAGTAATAAAATTATATCACGTCATATGTAAGTTACATAAAAATAAGTAGGTTAATGACAGATAAAGTAACTAATATAAATAATATAGGAATATCGTCACATGTTTTGGTTAAAGTGTCGAATAAAAATAAAATATGCTGAAGGGGAAAATATTTAATGGTGATTTAATAGTGATTAAAGTTATTTTCTTTAAACATATCAAAATAATGAAAAGCAATTATAATAAATATAAAGTGAACGTAAGGATTAATATAAGTGTGAAAAATTAAAGAGCAAAGTATCTATCTAGTAGAGTGCTGTAGTTGGAACGTACGTAACTTAAAGTGTTATGGAGTTATATTGAGTAAAAATTAAAACTATTAATACGAAAGATAATGGAAGTATGATACTATAATAAAGTGCTGAGAAGATCAAGACAAAATAATTGGATAGAGTAAGAAACGATATTAGAGATAAGAAGTGAATGAAGATCCAAAAATGCAAAGAATAATAAAGGGAAATAAAGTGAGGAGATAAAATATAATCAGGTTATATGCAACTGAATAACATAGAATAAATGATTTTAAAGTGGTAGCGAGGGAATATAATTAAATGAATATATATTTAGCGGGAGATTATTACAAATAAAATAAAGACGACTAAAGTGAAAAATTGGCGGAGGCTTTTAGGAGAGTAGCTGTGTGTTGGATTATAAGTTTAGAAGCTAATCTTCAGGTTAGAGCTAAATCTAATTTAAATTAATAACTAAAGTTTAAAAATTGACCGGATAGGGGAATATGAGATTAAGAACATATATGTAGTATAAAATAAAATAAAACTAAATATAATAGCTAAAATTCAAAGATAAAGGTTTTATAATTACAACTGGTGAAGTCCTGTGAGAGTTAATAGGTTTTGGCTTAAACAAAAAGGGCAACATTAATTGAAGTAAATTTTGAAAACAAAATTCTTTGCAATATTTATAGTTCAAAGGTTAGTTTTGTGCCACAGTCTGAAAAATGAAGGTGGAATATGGTGGGTCTAAAGAATTGGTCCAGTAATTCATTTAATAATGTCCGAGGTCTGCAGAGGATTTTATAGCTTTCGGCGTAGAGATTTTCGATATCTCATTTGTATAGGTTGCAATACTTTATGTTTATTTGAGATAGCTCCAGGCGTGACTGTATGATAAAAAGTCTCCTTCTCAAACTTCTTATTGTAGAAGACACTCGCCCAAGGTGCCACGCAGTAGAACTGAACTCGGAACCACCTAGTTGCTTCCCAAACAACAACAACAACAACAATATTACTAGAGCAACAAGTGGTTCATCTTAAATTGCCATAATTATTGGTTATAAATTTTTGGCATAAGGCCTAAAATTTTAGTGGAGGGGGCTAATCGATTACATCGACTCTCAGTTCTCAACTGGTACTTACTTCATCGACCCCGGAAGGATGAAAGGCAAAGTTGACGTCGGTGGAATTTGAACTCAGAACATAAATACAGACGAAATACTGCAAAGCATTTTGATCCGCCTACTAAAGATTCTGACAGCTCGCCGCCTTTATAAATTATCATAATTATTACCAGGCCGGTCGGCGAGCTGGCAGAATCGTTAGCACACCGGGCGAAATGCTTAGCGGCATTTCGTCTGCCGTTACGCTCTGAGTTCAAATTCCGCCGAGGTCGAATTTGCTTTTCATCTTTTTGGGGTCGATTAAACAAGTACCAGTTACGCACTGGAGTCGATGTAGTCGACTTAATCTCTTTGTCTGTCCTTGTTTGTCTCCTCTATGTTTAGCCCCTTGTGGGCAATAAAGAAATAATTATTGCCAGGCAGAAAGGCGGCGAGTAGGCAGTAGCGTTAGCACGCCGAGCAAAACGTGTGGCGGCGTTTCTTCTGGCTAAACTTTCGTAGTTCGAATTCCACCGAAGTCGAATTTGCCTGTCATCCTTTTGGGGTCGATAAAATAAGTACCAGTTGAACACTGGAGTCAATGTAATCAACAGATCTCCTCCCCCAAGGCGGCGAGCTGGCAGAAACATTAGCACACCGGGCGAAATGCTTAGCGGTATTTCGTCTGCCGTTACGTTCTGAGTTCAAATTCCGCAGGGGTCGAATTTGCCTTTCATCCCTTCGGGGTCGATAAATTAAGGACAAGCTACACACTGGGGTCGATGTGATCGACTTAATCCCTTTGTCTGTCCTTGTTTGTCCCCTCTATGTTTAGCCCCTTGTGGGCAATAAAGAAATAAGATCCCCTCCCCTACAAATTTCTTGACCTGTGCCTATAGTGCAAAGAAAGAATTATTGCCAGTTCGAAGGTGGAACTCGAAACTTCATAAATATGTGTTTCTCGTCGTGGTAGTTGTTGTTGCTGATTAGGTACGGTGTGAGGCAATTGAAATGGGCTGCTGGGGTTTTGTGGGGGCATTCATTCTGCAAAGCTGTGATAGTGCTTAGAATTACTGGTGCCTCAAAGAGGAAGGCCATAAATTCCATTGCTGAAGCTGCAGAGAAAGCCATTGGTTGACTTTGGATTAAGAGGGCAGAATGGTGCTGTTGTTACTGGGATGCAAGCTGGGATTTCATCAACCCCGGGTGTGTAAACTGAGTGAGATGGGTCTGACGTTGCGAGGCCCTTCCCTCGCAAACGAAACCCTCCCTGAGAGCCTAGAAATATCGCTGACGG
>NC_068993.1:56550411-56551908 GCF_001194135.2 Octopus bimaculoides
GCAATACATATGCAACCAATGTATACGCAAAGATAGGGCCGCGAGCTCGCAGAATCGTTAGCACGACGGGCAAAATGATCAGTGGCCGTCTTTACGTTTTGAGTTCAAATACCGCCCTAGAAATGGACTGCTATTTCCAGCAAACATTGGCACCTTGTTGTGCCACTATTTACTATATATATATATATACATGCATTCTTTTATTTTTATTCTTTTATTTGTTTCAGTCATTTGATTGCAGCCAAACTGGAGCACCGCCTTTAGTCGAGCAAATCGACCCCAGGACTTATTCTTTGTAAGCCTAGCACGTTTTCTATCGGTCACTTTTGCCGAAGCGCTAAGTTGCGGGGACGTAAACACACCAGCATCGGTTATCAAGCGCTGTTGGGGATGACAAACACAGACACACACACACACACATATGTATACATACGACGGGCTTCTTACAGTTTCCGTCCACCAAATCCAGTCGCAAGGCTTTGGTCGGCCCGAGGCTATAGTATCAGACACTTGCCCAAGGTGCCACGCAGTGGGACTGAACCCGAAACCATGTGGTTGGTAAGTAAGCTACTTACCACACAGCCCCCCCCCCCACACACATATCATGCGTACATACTTATACGTATGTATATATGTATGTATGCATATATGTAAGCATGTATGTATGTATATATGTATATATGTATGTATAAAAGTATGTTATTCAAGAATGAATTTCTCTAGTTACTTTACACCCTAATTTCCTTTTCGTATCATGCAATTAACCGGACAAATTCATTTCTGACTTTTTGAAATTATCTCCCTTTCTTCTTGAGAGGCTCTAACAATTGCCGCTAGGTTTTTGTTTTCCGTCTCCCACTTAGAATGAAACTTAAAGCTAAAAAATGGTAAAAAGAAAGGAAAAAAGAGAAGGAATTTACTGTGTACGGCATTCAGTACATCACCGCTTAGCTTAATTATCCAAATTTCTACTTTAGATCCCCTAAAGTTACTTCTTTTACTTGTCTGTCTTCCTATTTTTGTTCTTCTCAGTCCTTCTGTCTGTCTGTCTGTCTGTCTGTCTGTCTGTCTGTCTGTCTGTCTGTCTGTCTGTCTGTCTGTCTCTCTCTCTCTCTCTCTCTGTCTCTCTCTCTCCCTCTCTCATTATCTTTGTGTATATATATATAAACACACATATATGTTTATACACACACATACACAAGCATATGAATCCCACCACATAAACATATGTTCTTGTGAGATTGTTCGTTAGAACAAAGCTTACAGGTATAACATGAAGTACAGACTACTTCAGTAGGCAGTGTGATGTATATTCTTTATTTGGCGAATAGTTTACAATGTTAATTATGTTCTGATACTAAGTGTATCGCTTACACACGCGTATGTCCATCTTTCCACACATCCAAAGAAGCATGCATACAAACACACATGTATATATAGATACCCCTATACACACACATACACAAACATATGCATATATATATATATATATATATA
>NC_068993.1:56552911-56553332 GCF_001194135.2 Octopus bimaculoides
ATATTTCGACGTATCTTGTTCCCCACACTCTGGCTATTTCGCCAGTTCAAGGCAAGGAATTTATATATAGGACACAGAAAGAATGATATAAGGTAAATTTAACCTCCGCCGGGTGGATTTGAACTCAGAACGTAAGGAACAGTGAATTTCGCACAATACTATCTATAAAACGTTTGCGTCGTTTAAAGGCAGATAGTTAACTTTATTTTACGTATTGAGTTCTCTATCAGATTATGTCTTGTATGGTTTTTACGCATGTTCATATATATTAAAAAATTACACATACACACATATCCTTATACACACATACATAAATATATATACACATACATGCATACATACACACACACACTCACACACACATATATATATATATAAGCAAATATATAAATATATATATATATATATATATATATATATA
>NC_068993.1:56553342-56556292 GCF_001194135.2 Octopus bimaculoides
TATATATATATATATATATATATATATATTTAAGCAAACATATATATATATATACATATATATATCTATGTATATATTATATATATATACGTATATATATATATCTACGTATATGCATATGTATAGTGTGTGTGGGTGTATATATGCGTCTATACATGTATGTATATATATACATATGTGTGTATGTGTGATTATGCGGGTGCACATGATGTGTGTGTGTGTGTGTGTGTGTATAAACATTTTGCGAATACACAAGCACACTGTATGCTGTCAAATATGGCGAAGCTTTTTAATCTTCTGTTGGAGAGAAATACTCAAGGGAAATCAAACGTTGACCATGTTGTCTTCCTCCTCTTCTTCTCCATTTCTTTTTCTTTCTTCGTGTCATTCCTTGTATTTTTGTCTTCGTTCTTTTTCATTCTCTCGCCTCTATCTTCTTGTACCTCTTGGTCTCAAAGAAACAGCTACTAATCTCTCTCCCCCCCCCTCTCTCTCTCCACACGTCTCTCTTTCATCTCTGCATACACATATGCACACGCACATATTCACACACGCACATATTCACACCCGCACATATTCACACACGCACATATACACACACACGTTCTTACACATACACACATCATACTGTTCTTCTTGACACACTTTTCTGTCTCTCTCTCTCTCTCTCTCTCTCTCTTTCTCTGCTTTTTATATTTATTACTCTACTCCCCTGTCTTTCTTTTTCACGTTCAAACGAAAAAGCACTCAACATTGTTAAAGAAATTGGAATGATATTATTTATTCAATGCTAAGTCTGTGTAAAGTGGCCATTCGGCGGTGTTTCTCGGTGGTGTCTTGAATGTTCAAGAAACTTCGAGTAATGACTCACGCAAGCTCAAATTTGAACAAAACTTCTACACTCACACACACACATATATATATATGGCACTCCGTCGGTTACGACGACGAGGGTTCCAGTTGATCCGATCAATGGAACCGGCCTTCTCATGAAACTAGCTTATAAGTGGCTGAGCACTCCAAAGACACGTCTACCCTTAACGTAGTTCTTAGGGAGATTCAGCGTGACACAGAGCGTGACAAGACTGGCCCCCTTTGAATTACAGGTACTACTCATGTTTGCCAGCTGAGTGGACTGGAGCAACGTGAAATAAAGTTCACAGTGTCCCCGTAGCCAGACTGTTGGATGCATGCATTTCAGAGTGGTTACTTCGTCTTCAACAACAGAGACCGCATCCATCTTTCCTCTCTCTGATGCTGAAAGATTTCTTACGCGTTCGAATATCCCTCAAGCATATTTGAACTGATAATAGTTTTCGATTTATACATAATATGTACAAACAACACAGGCACAGAAAGCATGAGAGTAGAAGGAGAGACAGAGTGAAGAAGATAACAAGTGAGTTAGAGAAATTTAGCATAAATCTGTTTTCAGTATTTAATATTAAAAATTCATCGTAAGAACTATTATAAATCTTACACATGACACAAGTCATAAAACCTGTTTATAGACGACCAGACATTATAAGAAATGTATAGAAAGCCCAACTCATTTCTCCATAATTATAATAATATTGGTGAACATCATTAGTAGACGTTTTTCGAATATAATCTCTGAAAAAGACGCTTTCAAGTGCGTTGTATATTTGATCAATTACAGATAATGAAATGGGTGTAACGGAATTCTGTCAATGTTCATATATGCATGTACATGTAGATGTATTTGTACACATTTATATGTATAGACATTGTAATAGAAGCCAGTGAATAAAGAAAACATTCTACATAGAAAATTATAGTAGTTTACAACTAAGTAAATGTATAAACCTAACCTCCAGCATAGAAACTTTTACCCTTATTTCCCCAATAACTTCAATTCTTACAAATCTTTTAACGAAACCAAAATTGGAGGTCAGTTACTCATCTATAGAAAATCTCATCATATCATAACCATGATTAACAGGAGAGACAATACTCAAATAGGAACATTCAAAGATCTCTACTCGAAGGAGTAATATTTCAAGTTTGCGTGTTGATGGTTAGAAGTATATAACAAATCTACAGAAAATAACTACAGCTGTCTGACCGCGAATACTTTAAGAGTAGATGCACTCAACACTTCTGCTCCTTCGGCATAGAAACAAATAAAGTACAATTTTATTGAACTATTATATCTGGGGCTTAAAAAAAGAAAAAGAAAACGTATCTAAGCATCAAAATAGTCTGATCAGTCTTTGAAACTGTAGCTCTGTATATAAACCTCACCGGAAGTTGTTCTTATTTTTGAGGTAAAGCAATTCTTATGCAAATGTATGAAATTCTAAACAAAACTACCCACCGAATTCATGTTGCTTATTCGCTCACATACACACATGCATAACAAAGTCACGCATACTTCATTGCACCTTCTCACTTGTAACGTTGCTTATTTTCCCCAGCTCGCTCTCTTTGTTGCATCTCACATTTCTACCCATCTTTGTTGTGTCGTTCACTAAGGTATCTCATTGACATCAAAAGATTTTACCTAATTTCTAGTCCCTTTCCTTTCCGTGACAACGGATAACTGTCCGAAACGCTGAATCATTTTTGTTTCTCTTATTTTACACGATAGCAGTATTTGTTCGTAATTGTTTTTCGTCTCGTTTGTCTTGTGACTATACACACGCATGCGCACATCCACACACATATATATACGCACAAATACATATCGATGTATCATATGCATATTTTATATTTACTATTGTATATTCATTGTAAGAGAGAAACTTTGCTGGAAAGTTCTAAGCTTCTATTCTATTTGTCTTCATAAACTAATTATAAAACGACATTAAAAAAATTCTATATCTACTTTCTGAGAAACAACTTTTAAATTAACTTAATATTAGCAATTATTCTATCCATATTTATATATAAATACAGAAAAAAAACCCACGAACAAAAATTATATATG
>NC_068993.1:56557059-56559096 GCF_001194135.2 Octopus bimaculoides
CTTTAACACAGGCGCCTTTCAATTTCTTATTTCTTTACTACCCAGAAGGGGCTACAGACAGAGGGGACAAATAAGGACAGACAAACGGATTAAGTCGATTATATCGACCCCGGTGCGTAACTGATACTTATTTAGTCGACCCCGAAAGGATGAAAGGCAAAGCCGACCTCGGCCGAATTCAAACTCAGAACGTAGCGGCAGACGAAATACCGCTAAGCATTTCGCACGTCGCGTTAATGTTTCTGCCAGCTCGCCGCCTTTCGGTTTCTGTCGACCAAATCCACTCACAAGGCTTTGGTCGGCCCGTGGCTATAGTAGAAGACACTTGCTCGTGAAGCCACGCTGTGGGACTGAACCCGGAACCATCTACTTGATCATTAACTACGTCGCCGTATTGATATCAAAAACGTTTTTTGTTTTATTCATACAACACTACTGTTTCTTTTTTGTCAATTCTGCGCCCTTGTATTTTGTTGATGAAAAACCCCTGTCGTCGAGTCTCAGAGACAATAAAGGACCATCTACAGGTTTCCTTCAAATCACATTCAACGATTTTATCAGAAGATCACATTCGACAATCTAGTTCTATATACTGTATATTTGGCCACAAGTATACTGAATAAGACCAGCCAGGATGATCACGATTGAAATAGCTCTGACTTGAGCCTAACCAAAAGTAACAGCGTTCAATTCTCCTCTTCTTCCATCAAAGTATAATGTAATTACGTTCGTGGTTTTTGCTTTATTTTTGTATAATTGTTTTTTGGGTGAGAGCTTGGTTCCTTCTCAAGATTCTAATTGGATATTCCATTATCACGTTAATGCCATCATCTCGGATTACCACTGGCTATGTGTACGTCATTATTCATGTATTATGTATGCTTCCAAATGTATGTATGTATGTATGCATGTATACTTGTAAATATGCCTGTTTGCACGCATATATATCTATGTATATATTTATGCATTCACACATACAAGCATTATCTATGTATGCATGTATTTCTGCTAGTATGTTTGCATGTGTGTGCACGTATGTCCGTAAGCATGTACATGTGTATGCGTGTCTGAATGTATTTCTGTGATACATACATATACACACATATACTTAAGTGTGTATGTATATAGACAGATAAATACATAGATTCATATATACGTATGTATGTACATAGACACACACACACAAATATATATATATATATATATATATATATATATATATATATATATGTATACGCATGCGTATGAATACAAGTATATGCGTATCACTCTCTCGATCACTTTCTTTATGTGTGTGTTTGTATGTGTATGCGTGTTTTGCGTGTGTATGTGTGTCTGTGTGTGAGCCTATTCATCAGAAACAATCCTTTTGACCAATTACATCTTTAATTCTTAATCAATAATTGACAGTATAATGTTTATTACTTTTGGTAGCGGTGATTGTAAAAGTAGTAGTAGTAGTAGTGACAAGACCAGCAGCAGCAGTAGCAGCAGTAGCAGCAGTAGCAGCAGCAGAAGTACTAGTATTAGTATTAGTAGTAACAGTAATGATAGCAGTAGTAGTAGTAGTGTTGGGGGCCTTGATGGTGATGTGGTGGTGATTATATATATATGTAGGTATATATGTATATATATATATATATATATATATATATATGTACATATATTCATATATAGATAAAGATATATATATATACATAATATAATATAATATGTATATGATATATATATGTATATGCATGTCTTTATATGTATGTGTGTGTGTGTGTCTATACATACGTGTTCTCATATATATATGCATATATCTGAAGATACGCGCGTGCGTATGCGCTTGATCGATTGCACTTATGTGTACGATTGTTCGTGTCTGGAAGAGAAAGAAATTTAGAAAGATGTGCAGAGACAGATGGAGCAGAAAGGAGAGAGAGAGAGGGAGAGTGAGAGAGAAAGAGAGAGAGAGAGAGAGAGAGATAGAGAGAGATAGAGAGATAGAGAGAAAGAGAGAGAGATAGAGATAGAGAGAGATAGAGAGTGAGA
>NC_068993.1:56559880-56563665 GCF_001194135.2 Octopus bimaculoides
ATATATATATATATATACATATATGGAAAGAGAGAGAGAAAACTAGAGGAGAAAGTGTGAAAATAGTTTTTGTTTCGCCCCATGTCACTTCTGATAAACAAGACCTTTGATCATGAAAGCCATTGCCGCCATTGCTATCTCATCTTCTTTTTTTCTGTCACCGTGTATCCAGACTATATTATTTAATGTGTCATTCGTTTTTTAAAAGACGACACGGTGAAATTTGGGTGATCTTTTGCTGCTATTTCTAACACCTAGATGCTCTCTCGTGTGTAAGACATATTCTCAACATTGTAGGGAAACTTTAACTGACTTTGAATAATCATCACCTTCCATGGGAACCAGATTATCCTGAAAAAATTCTATAGGCTTTATAGGGCGATCGACACCAGCAGAAATTAACCCTAGCTAGCACCTTGCCAACATATTTGATTTCAAATTTAGCTGAGATTTTTGTATTTAATTTACAAAACATTGCCCGTGTCTTCGCCTTATTAACAGTGCAATAATCATAAATAACACAAATTGAAATATTTCTAATCTATCAGTGACTATAAACTTTGAACATAACAGGAACTAGAGAGGTAGGTATGTCCAGATTCTGTTCGTATCCAGAACGATTTTGCCAGCTCGCCGCCTTCATAACAACACCACCAACGACAACAAAAACAACAGCAACAACAACAACTACTACTACTACTACTACTACTACTACTACTACTACTACTACTACTACTACTACTACTACTACTACTACTACTACTACTACTACTACTACTAACAACAACAACAACAACAACAACAACAACAACAACAACAACAACAACAACAACGATGATATCTTTTCGAGTGTTTTTTTAAAATTTCTGTTTAAATTTCCCCTTTTCATGACTATGCCATCATTTTAATTCTATTTAGAAGTAATAAATGATGATGATGATGATTCTATGTATTTCCCTTGAAAATTCAGTTTCTCTTAAAGGAAGATATCCTAAGCCCTTAGCCTAAGAATTTCCTTGAAGATTTGCCTGAAATTTGCTAATCTCTATTTCCTTTTATTTCTTCCCTCTTTTTTGTTTTCCCACCATTCCATCCCTTATATTTATCCTCATTACTTCGAGTTAACTCTATCATTTCCTTTCTTTTCATTTTTTGCCCACCCCGATGTTTCTGTCTCTATCACCAACTCCTTTTCTCTCTTTATCTCTCTATCTATCTATCTCTCCCTCTCTCTCTCCGCCTCCCTCATATTCAAAGACAGAACGAAGAGGGGGCATAAAAAGAGAAAGTGAAAGAGGGAAAGAAAGAAAACAAGCGGAGGGAATGGAAACTGTCTTTTAATTACCTGAAAATATTTTATTATTCATTGAGACGTTCACAAATTCCTACGTTTGAAATTGCTCCAGTTATTTTCCATTGCGAGAAAAAATACGAAGTAGAGGTGGAGAAAACTATACTAATAATAATAATAATAATAATAATAATAATAATAATGGATAATGATAATGATGATGATGATAACAGAAATAATAATGAATGAAAAATATAAAATAAAAATAAAAAATCATTACGAAAAACAAACGAGAAAATGATGAAAAACAAAAGTGCAAAAAAACTTGAAGCAGACGATGTTAATAAACTACGAACAAATGAGAACAAACGAGAAAAGACGGGAAAGAAATGGCTAAAAATTTGCTAAAACAACGGGAATAAAGTGAAGAAGTGACAAATAAATATAGCAAAATGAAGGGAAAAGAGAAAGAAAAATGTAATAAAAACAAAGAATAAATGAAGAAAAATGTAATAATATAAATGAAGGAAAACAACGTTTGTAAGAGAAAATAAAATATAAACAAGTGAAGAGAAAGAAGAGAATGAAGCATGCAAATAAAAAAATAAATGTAAAAAGTAAGAGAAGAAGAAGGAGCTATATTAAAAAGATATGTTTATAAATTGAAGAAGAAACATGGGGCAATAGATGGAAAATATGAAATGAAGAAGAAAGAGGTTGATAATGAATAAACATTAAGAGAAAAGAAAGTAAATGCAAAAACGCAAAGAAAAGGTAAAAGACGAATAAGAAGTAATAAAAATGGCGAAGGAAAGTGAGAGAGAAGCGTAAACTGAAGAAATACGCTGTCTAGACAAAGGTCACGAATAAGATTTGTGTTAAACAAAAGAATGAACGGATATGAGAATGAAAATTAAGACAAATTGAAGGTAATATAACGTCGGATTGGTAGATTTGTTTCAGCCAAAGATAAAATTCGTTGAGATACTTATGGTTTTCTGCCTTTTGTGGGTCAAATCACACCGAATTAACTTCGCCTTTCATCCATTTTGCTCCTCTACAATATGTAGGATAGACTGGCGGAATTAGTACAGCATTGGATTAGATGCTTTGTGACACTTGATTTGCTTCTTTTCCTTTTGAGAGCTTAGATGGCAGACAATCTATCGCCTAGTTTAGCACATACGATCAGATGATCGTAAGGTACCTTTTGCGAGGTTCATTACTGGAAGCATTTAGGCTACAAGTCCGGTGTAGGTATGCGCTCTACCCTTTCTCTCGCCAGTCTTGGATTCCTTAAGACTTAAAGAGTAAGAGCGCTGCCTTTCTCTCATGATTAACGCATTGAGTGCCATGTATACAATAAATGTATACATGGCACTTTACAAATGCGCCGCGTATACGTATATTGTATACATGTTTTCTCATCAAATGAAGTACACAGCTATTGTATACAACTGAAATATGAATTTGAAAAAACCCACATGTGACACACAGGACCGATTTACACATTTTCCCTAGGCACTCAATGTATTAAGCGGTAGAAAACAAATAAATATTAAAAAAATTGAAGGGATTTTTTTAACGGCATTAGCCAGAGGAAAGGGAATTGTGCCCATGTGGTTCTCGGGCGCCTACTCTCGAGAATGGCCATACTAAGTGGGTTGATGTTCAGCTGAAACATCTGTAAGTTGACTGTGAGAAAAAAAAACAAAACAAAACATGGTGGGTGGAAGAGTAAATATGAAAGGGTTTAATGGGGTGGGGGTGCGGAGCAGAGGCATTGACCAGATGACGAGAGGAAGGTATGTTGATGATAAAATTGGCAAAAGTGAATGTCAAACGTAGAATAGTAAGAAAAAAAAGTCATGAGATGAATATGAAGTAATAGAAAAGGACGAAGAAAGTTTGGAGAAGGGCGGAAAAAGAAAGAAAAGAAAACAAAAAGAACTAAAGAAAAAAATGTATAAGGAATAACGAAAAATTTATTCAATCAATGGCTTACAAAGCCCCTTTTCCCGGATTCTGTGGCGAATGCATCTCTGTCATCTGGACGGGACGTCGGTCCGACGACGGATTACTCATTTTTACCTGTCGAATGAACTGCAGTAATAGCATTTGCTCAAAGACACAACGCATCACCCGGTCCAAGAATGGAAACCGCCAAATCGCTAGATTACGGGGACATAGCCATAGCAATACCGGTTGTCAAGCGGTGTGGGGGGAGGTGATAAACACAGGCACACAAACACTATACACATGTGTGTGTGTACAACAGGCTTCACACAGTTTCCATCTAGCAAATACTCTCAGAAGTCGTTGGTCTGCCTGGGGCTATAGTAGAAGACACTGGCCCCAAACCCCTTGCTTACAAAGTGTGCTACGTCTGCGCTTCAACACACCCACACGCATGCGCACACACATACCCACACACTCGCGCACACATACACAAACGCACGCACACACACCTATATATGTATATATATATATATAT
>NC_068993.1:56563900-56564232 GCF_001194135.2 Octopus bimaculoides
GGTGATGAAGAAAATATGTGGATGAAGATAACGAAAAGTGACAAAGAAACTGCAGCAAGATGTTTTGAATTAATAATAAAGTGAAGAATAATGTCATAAGACGTTTGAAAATTTTCACATGACGTCAGACGACATTGCACGAATACTGGTGTGTGTGAGTGTGTATGTGTGTGTGTGTGCGTGCATGTATGCGTGTGTGTAAATAGAAACAGATAGATGGAAAAGTGGGTAGATGCATATACATACAAACACACAAGTTTACAGAGAGAGAGAGAGAGAGAGAGAGAGAGAGAGAGAGAGAGAGAGAGAGAGAGAGAGAGAGAGAGAGAGAG
>NC_068993.1:56564738-56568171 GCF_001194135.2 Octopus bimaculoides
ACACACACACACACACACACACACACACACACACACACACACACACAGAGGCACTAGTAAGTTTGCAAGTGTTATTTCGTACATGTAATTATATGAACAAAGAAATATAGAAAATTCAATAAGTTTAAGGCCAGAAATTGTTAAACCATTAGTCATAGTACCATCTTCCAATATTCCGTTAATTTGAATTTCATGCTTTTCTACTTAGACAACCCTTTAGGTTGGTCTTCGGTGGGTTTACAACACTATTGGCTTGGTTTTTTCCTTCTGGTTTGTCCTGCGTACGAGATGGTATTCTACATACCTCGAACTTACACGGTTATTTATGTCCAGTCTAGCTTAATAGCTTCAAGTTTTTCGAAGCAGTATTTGTTCTCATGACAACATATAGAGGTTCAATCTGACTTTCTATTTGAGATGTTTGTCGTTTTGACGATACCACATTAATTTTTAAACAGATTGTACTTGTTGCTGAAATTTGGTTTTGATAGTGTAATAGTAAAATTGCTAATGCCTTGAGCTTTCATATATCATGTATCGATTCCTTGTGTTGCGGTATTTTTTCGTGTACACGAGTAAATATGGATTTATATTTTAAACATAGACTCTTAAAACAACCAAAACACATTTCACTGTATCACGATAAAGTAGGAATCCGACTTCACATAAATTAGCGAACGGATATAGCTCATTATTTTGACAACGATGATTATCTGTCTTGTTAACTACGCTGACAGATAATTATGAATGGGATTCATGTCCAGATTCTTGGGTGGTTTGATGTAGATACCACTTTCAAAAATGTGCTTTGTGTTAGGTAAGCAAATATAGTTTACCTGTAATATTCACCGGTTAAACAGTTCTTATCCAAATCCTAAGAGGTTCAAGATTCAGCGGTCGTTGCGTAAAGTCGTGGTGATTGTTTTTCGACAAGGAACATCATTCTTCTAGATTCTGTGGAATGTGGTTGCACTATGAACAACAAGTGGTATTTTGAGATACTCAAAAAGCTTGGGGAAGCCTTTGGGAAGAAGAGACCTAGTAAAATTATGTAAACGATTTACGTTTACTGTGACAATAAACGACCACATACATCAATATTTCTCAACCCTTTTTTTTACCAATGAGCCCCTTTGATTCCAATTTTAATCATCTGGACCCCTATTCCCATTTGATGTTTAAAAATATCTCATTATATTTTTATGATTAAATATTAGGAATTGTACAAAGAAATTCTTAAAATATTTTGTGTTGTAGAAGTACATGCATTACATTGCACATAAAGTTTAACGAGAAACCCTTACATTGGACCCCGAAGGGTCATGTGGACCCTTGTTGAGAACCACTGACACACATCTTTGACGAGAAATCAGGCAATCGGCAAATTACGCTGTCCGGATCTGGTACCCTTTGAATCTCCTTGTTCGGTTCAATAAAGAACATTCTCCTGAATCAACGATTGGATGATACAAACGGGGTGAAAGTAGCAGTGAAGAAATAGGTTCAGCATTGCACACTTGGATATCTTCAAAGACCATTCCAAAGTTGGGTTCGATGGTGGTGCAAATGCGTCACATGTGACGGAGAGTATGTTCAGTAACACATCCGAATAAAAGAAGAGTTACTCCCCCAACTTATGCAATTCGAGCAACAAAATAATACAAAATACAAAATATTATGTCCACTACTTTCAGTACAACTCTCGTATTAAAAAGGAGGAGGAGCAGAATTGTAGAGCATTGTAGAACCTTGAAGGAACAACTATGATATATTTTAACCAATACGTTGTTGGCACTCCGTCGCTTACGACGTCGAGGGTTCCAATTGATCCGATCAACGGAACAGCCTGCTCATGAAATTAACGTGCAAGTGGCTGAGCACTCCACAGACACGTGTACCCTCAACGTAGTTCTCGTGGATATTCAGCGTGACACAGTGTGACAAGGCTGACCCTTTTAATTACAGGCACAACAGAAACAGGAAGTAAGAGTGAAAGAAAGTTGTGGTGAAAGAGTACAACAGGTTTCGCCACCATTCCCTCACGGAGCCTCGTGGAGCTTTCGGTGTTTTCGCTCAATAAACACTCACAACGCCCGGTCTGGGAATCGAAACTGTGATCCTATGACCGCGAGTCCGCTGCCCTAACCACTGGGTCATTGCGCATCCATTAACCGATACGTACGCTGACAATATATAGAAAGATGAATGCTTAGTTATTGCTATGAATCGATGAAAAGTGATAGATTTATAAAATAATTCATGCCTAGATAGATAAATGAATGACAATATAGTTAGGTAGATATAAGGACGGGTAGAAAAATAGAATGGCTCATAGTTAGATGAATAGATAGATATATTATTGACAGATCTATTGATATTTTTTTAGATGGGTTGACTGATAGATAAATAAATAGATAAATTGATTGATTAATTCGTAGATAGACAAATAGATATGTAAAAAGTTAAGATTGACTTCTAACGTAGATAATTTATAGACAGTTCGATTGAAAAAGCGAGTGGGAAAGAAGGAGAGACAGTTTGTGTGCGTGCGCGCGCGCGGGACAGAGTGTGTGCGTGAGTGTGTGGTGTGTGTGTTTGTGTGTGTGTGTGTGTGTGTGTGTGTGTGTGTGTGTGTGAGAGAGAGAGAGAGAGAGATAGAGATAGAGAGATAGATAGATAGAGAGAGAGAGAGAGAGAAAGTGAGAGAGAGTGGGACAAAAGGTGAGAGGAAGAGGTAAAGAGAAGGCTGGAAGATGGAAAGTCAGAAAGAGATGAAAACATGAGACGCATGACAGAGATAGAAAGATAAAAGTAAGACATGAGGAGGAAAGAATGGTTGTAGGTAGAAGGGAAAGCAAGGAAGAAAGGAAAGCAGAAAGAGGAGAAGAAAGAGAGAGAGAGAGAGTAAAAGCAAATGCGAAAGCTAGAAAGAAGAGAGGATGAGGAGAATCAATGCGGTAAGATTGTTTTGTAAATGTTAGAGCAGTGAATGGTTGAAATGTCAAGTTCCAAGTACAAAATATAAATAAAGAAGTATTCTTGTGTGTCTTTTCACAAAACATGCAACATCCGGTCACATGTCAGGGGTTAAAGGGTGTAACTGTTACGTGATATTGTTGGAATAAAGGTCTCCACGTGATACAACCGATTCTTCCCCCCTTGCCATCCATCCACGTCCCCGACCATTCCTAACACTGCACTAAATGCTAATAAACGATAACCCGAACCTCAGCCGCACTACGCCGTGTCGCAGATCATGACATGCTTCACGCATGCGTAACACGTTCTGTTCGCAAGATAAATTTTTCGCTTGCATTGTTGTTGTTGTTATTGTTGTTGTTGTTGTTGTTGTTGTTGTTGTTCTTCTTCTTCTTCTTCTTCTTCTTCTTCTTCTTCTTCTTCTCCTCACTTCCTCCTCCTCCTCCTCCTCCTC
>NC_068993.1:56568670-56569892 GCF_001194135.2 Octopus bimaculoides
ATATATATATATATGAAACATATGTATATGTGGAGGCGCAGTGGCCCAGTGGTTAGGACTCGCGGTCATAGGATCCCGGTTTCGATTCCCAGACTAGGCGTTGTGAGTGTTTATTGAGCGAAAACACCTAAAGCTCCATACATAAAACACACAAACGCGCGCACACACACACACACACACGAGCACGCATGATTTCCAACATTTCGAAGTCACTGTCAGGCTTTTCCTTCTGAAAAATGACATGGATGTGATACACCACTTCAATGCGTTGTTCGAACCTTCAGTCAAACGTTCGGCTGTTTTTACATACAACCAACGCAAAAACAAACATTAATGTTGTATTTAGTTATGTGTGTGCGCACGTCTGTATACATACATACATACATACATACATACATACATACATACATACATACATTCATTCATTCATACATACACATACAAAAATATGCACTTATACGCATAAGCAGTATGTAAATAGGTGTATGTGCATTATATATGTATCTGCATATATGCACACATGCATACACGTACACATACAGACACACAGACACACATACTTACACGCTTACACTCATACACACATATATCTGTATGTATATGTGTATATAGCAAATGAAGGAGAGAGAGAGAGAGAGAGAGAGGGGAGAAGGAGAAAAAGAGAGAAATAAGAGAGAAAATGTGGAAGTGCGAAAGTAAATATTTAAAATACATCATCCGCATGAAAAATAACATGTAAGTTAACTTTTACATATTTAATGCAGGAATCGTAAAAAAGCTAACTAGAAATAAATATGGCGCAGACAAAAGAAAAATACATATGGTCAATAACAAATCTGCTAAACATATGTTACTACTAATTTAACTAATAGTTTTTCATGCAGATGGCGCCTCTGAATTATTTATTCATTAAACAATTCTAATTTTTTTTTACGGTAATAAATGTATAGTGTTGTATAATTCCTTGGTGATTCAATTATCAATGCTTCGGCAAATATCGTGAAGTTTGGTGGAAGTTACATGTTGATGAAGAGGCTAGAGAGAGAGCGAAACATGTTCCGTTTTATATTCATACACAAATACACACATCAGGCACATGTTCATACACATATATTTATGTATGTGCATATATACTTATATACATTCATATAGAAGCATATAAGTGTGCGTGTGTGTGTATCGGGAGGTTTGATATACGTTGGTGCATATATATATATATATA
>NC_068993.1:56570247-56570905 GCF_001194135.2 Octopus bimaculoides
GTTAGTAAATGCTTAAAGGAGGATCTGGATAAACCGGGATTTTCAGAAAGAGAAATCGACCGGCTGATTCGTGCATTACAAGTTCAATCTGTGAGTGAAACAGTAAGAATATGCAAAAACTTTTCCCAAGATCCAAATGTGAATTTGTCTGTGTTAACTACATCCCAAAGATGAAGCCTTGTATCTTTGTTTGAAAACGGCCCCCTTCTTACTGGAAGATTTATAATAATTAAAAAATAGAAGAGACATACACATGTGTTTGAATGTGCGTGTCAGTGTATGTATGTATGTATGTATGTATGTATGTATGTATGTATGTATGTATGTGCATACACTCACACACAAACACGAATATTCTAGAGGGCTGCAAGTTACAAGAAGTTATGTCTAGTCACTTGACATAAAAAAGAATATCAAAAATAGAGTCTGGGAAATGGATAATCGTTTAATCCATAATCGTTAGTTCGCCAGAATATATTTGAACGAATTAACGATTTTGGATTTAATGTATGAATGTACGCATACACACACGCACAGACACACAAACACGAATACACGCACAAACACATACATTCATACATATACGTATGTATATATGTGAGTGCCTGTGTATGCATATATATATATATATATATATATATATATATATATATATATA
>NC_068993.1:56571218-56578105 GCF_001194135.2 Octopus bimaculoides
CTTGACAACCGATGCTGGTGTGTTTACGTCCCCGCAACTTAGCGGTTCGGCAAAAGAGACCGATAGAATAAGTACTAGACTTACAAAGAATAAGTCCTGGAGTCGATTTGCTCGACTAAAGGCGGTGCCCCAGCATGGCCGCAGTCAAATGACTGAAACAAGTAAAAGAGTAAAAGAGTAAGTGTAAAAAAAAAACCGATGTTATTAAAAGAAGTGGGATGACTTACTGGCATAAAATGGCAGCAGTTGCTTAAATATTTATTATCATGTAATGGAGAGGCGGTGAGAGGTCGCTAACAGAATGTATTCGACGTGGGGTAAGGTCTGAAGAAGGGGTTATTTAAGTTCTCGCTAAAGTACACATATCTATTATATCGGGAATCACTCGGCGGGTTATATATTAGTTTCCTGTTACGATAGACTATAATTAATGCATCATTTAGATGTGTGCTGGAATTTCAATTAAAGAGCTTATATTTCAAACTGAAAAGGAGTTGAAAGACATTGGATGATGTTTTTATGTTGTCTAGGTTTCGTTAAGGTTGTCTATTAATCTCTTCACGAATCGAAAAATAAAAGAGTGGTTAATAAATATATTATGTTTCCTGTGACAAGTATACAGTAATTATTTTATACAGTAATTAATTCATCGTAAGTGATCCCTTAGCTGACCTTGCCTACATCAAATACATTCTATAAGCGACCCTTTATCGCGTCTCCTTTACATAATTAAAAACACTGGAGCGACTCCTGCCATTTGACGAGAGTACTTGGACGCGTAAACAATCCCCATTTCCTATTTTTTCTTTTAGATTTTTTTTACGCTTAATGACATTCATCCATGTTGATGATATTCAATTCACAGTCCTCTCACTTTCATAAAATAATTAACTTTTTTCTTTGTTTCTATTTTCAGCGAATAGGACCCACTCTCTCATAAAACGTACCCTTATTTCACAAGCATATTTTGTGCAAATAAAAAGAAAGATTACTTCGTATGTTTCATCAGATACGTATCGAGAGAGGTTTTATTAAAATGGTTCTTTAAGGGAGTGATTCTATGCATGTAAATGCAATGTTGTAATAGTATACTGACAGACGAGTAAGAAGTAAGCAACGTTTGGAAACATGAAATTCATCACAATATATTTTAACAATGTGGAAATTTTATTCATCAAAGTAAGTACCATTACAATCAACACATTTTTGCCAACGAGTTACAAGTTTGTTTATTCCGGTAACATAAAAATCTAGAGTTCTGGAGTTGATGAATTCTTTGAACACACTTCCAGCATCAGTTTGACTTTTGAACTCCTCTCGCAGGAAACCATCAAGATGCTTGTAAATGTGGTTTGTCGGTAGGAGAAAGGTCTGAGGAATAAGCTGGGTGAGGAAGAACATTGTAGCCAAGTTCCCTCAACTTCTGGAGCATCATTAGGTAACGTGTGGTCAAGCATTGTCATGAAGAATGGTTGGCCTTCTTCTGTTGACCAGTCTGGGATGGAGGAGTTTTCATTCATTTTGGTAATTTCATGGCAACATGTTTCTGCAGTAATGGTTTTTCTGGGTTTCAAGAGCTTGGGTTTAGGGAAAGTTTTCGGTGTTTCATTTTGATCCAACCACTGGGAAGGGCGTTTTTTTTTTATTGTACAGAGTTTTCATCGGAAGTTACAATACAGTTGAGAAATGGATCAGTCTGGTTACGGAGAAGAAGCGACGTGCAAATTTCTTAACTGTGCATTTTCTAATTTTCATTCAAATCGTGTGGTACTCATTTGTCGAGCTTTTTTGATTTTCCGATCGCATGCAAATAGTTGCAGGCAGTTTCATGGCTAACTTGAAGTTATTTTGAAAGTTCTCGAGTGATTTTACATGGATCTTTCTCAATGACGGTCATTAATTGACCGTCATCGATGACAGATGGGCGTCCACTACGCTCACGATCTTCAAGGCTCAGGTCTCCACTACGAAATCGTTTAAACCCTTTTCAAGCTGACCACTCACTGGTCAATCCCTCACCAAACGTTTCATCGATATCGCGAGCAGTTTCAGCTGCTTTACGTCTTTTTTTTAGAAGCTGAATAGTAAAATAGCTCGTATATCGCGCTTTGATAGTTCCATTTCAAATGATTGTAACAACGGTGAAAAAATATCCCCGTTAATTTATTGATGCATTTGGGCAAGTCTATGTCTGTATTATCAGATAATTGCAAACAAATGTTTAAAAAAATTCAAGACTGCAAAAATCCGGTACAAATTCTTCATGGTTCAAAACGTTGCTTACTTTTTACTCAACCTGATAGAATAAAGTATAAGACCATAAATTTATCATAAGTAAACTACGTTACGTGAGTACCATACTTCAGTTTTATCCTCTTTCAGATCAACTGCATAGTTATTTATATTTTGGTCAAGAAATTGCCATCAATCAATTCCTGTTATCTTTGCCAGCGGCCAAATGCACACGAGCATGAGCCAGTTGCCTCCATACTGTTCGATCTTTGGCAAGAGCATTCAGAGAGAAACTACGTCAATGCCTATCCATGCTGTGATGCTATCTCTCCATCTCTTAGGTTACCGATCTCTATTTCTCTCTCCATTGATCTAGCCTTCCGAACAGATCTTGCTGACACCATAAAACCTTTCGCTTACTGTGGCCAAGCAGTCTGAGAACATTATTTGTGATGATTGCCGTGATTAGTGGAAATTTGATTATTTGTCTCATATCTTCGATTCTGACATGGTCTGAGAGTTCGGTGTTAGTAGTTAGTCGCATTACATGATTCTGCCATACAGAATGTAAAATTCGTATTCCTGGCTATGATGCTTTGTGTCACCGCGATCGGCCACTAGGGTGGTGCACCACCGTTATGATTTTGCTGTCATCCACTCGCTGCAAATAGCTGACAGCAGGGACAGCAGTAAGATGGGTCGAAACGACCGTTGTACAAAATGAAGATTGACACCAAATCCATCGTCCGATTACTTAAAAAATTACAACACACACACACACGTCATCTAAAACAGAGAAGTAAAGAAAATTGTCCAGATATGTTTCACAATTTACTGACGATTCCTCAAAGTTCAAGAACCCCATCATTTCTCTACTCAAAGGAGAGAAATTATAGAAAATTACTATTTAATTCGAACGCACGCTAGAACTTACCTAGAATGACTAGACAAATTAGTTTTATTGCTTTAAATTGATCTTGTAATTTTTCTCATACACAATCTGCTCTGCATAAATATTTATTAATTTATTTAATCACTCTGACCACGTACGCATATCATACCGTCAATTAGTCTAGCAATTTTACAGCTAACTTCTAGTCTACGTTTGATTTACATTTCAATTTGCTTACAGCTTTGTTCATTGGGGTGAGGACTGAGGGCGGCGGGGTGGAGCAGTATTCCTCTGATGCAGGATCAAAGAACGGTGAAGTATACCAGGGTTTCTCCTACATCATCATCATCATCATCATCATCATCTTCTTCTTCTTCTTCTTCTTCTTCTTCTTCTTCTTCTTCTTCTTCTTCTTCTTCTTCTTCTTCTTCTTCTTCCTTATGTATACATATGTGTATATATTTTCGTCTGAATACTATATATGTCTAAAATGTTTCTGTGTTTCTGGGACAAAAGGCAACAACAAAAGCAGCAGTAGCAGCAACGGCAGCAGCAGCAACAACAACAACAACAACAACAACAACAACAACAACAACAACAACGAGAAGGAAACGGGGGATGCAAGGTAATTAATTTTATGCTGTGAGGAAGTGACAGATAATTCTAAATTTCAGACTGAAGAACTTTGTCAAGGAAAATCAAAAGATAAACAAAACGGAGAAATAATAAAAAGAAAAAAAGGGTAGAAATTCTGTGAAAGGAATGTTTACGAAAGAATCCATATGGTGAAATAGAATAAAATAACGGAAGTGAGTTGGGCGGAATAGTGTTTTTCAGACAAAGGAGTGTTAGAGCTAAGGGAGATAAATTATGAGAATATTGTTAGTATGCATGTCTGTGTGTATATTCAGGTATGTAAGTATACGCGTATGTATATGTATGTTCAAATGTGCTTGCCTATGTGGGGAAGTGTATGTCATCGTGTGTGCATATGTTACGTGAGTGTTTGTATGTGTATATTCTATTGTGTTGGTGTATGTGTGTTCTGTTGTGCAGGTTGTGTAGATAAAGCATAAAGTTATCTATGTTCGTGAGGTAGTGTAATGTGTATGTTTGATGTCTGAGTTTATGAACACATACGCACACACATTTTTTTCGTCAAGCATACACGAGGACGTGGGAGTATTAAGGTAGGATAGATTTTGTAACTGAATGAAAACAAGGAAATTATTAATTTCAGGTGGGTGGGTTGTGTTTAGGTTGATTGTGAGTTGATGTTCGCGGTGTAAACAAGGAGGGAAATGATCCGTGGAGTAAAATAACGTCGCTAATGGCGCGTTGCATGATGATGTGGCTAAGAAAGGAGAATTAAAGGGATGAGGTACAGGTCGGAGTGATCTGGTGTTATCACGTTGCATGTCTAAAACATACTCTCTAAACCAATACAGTATGCCATAAAGATGCAGTTTTGTGAAACCTCTTGGCTATCGCATTAGCATACAGAGACGTGGATCTCTGGATTATGCCTGAAGAATGAAAAGTGAAATTATAGTTTATACATTTCTCATTCCAGCGTAATCATTGAGTTATATTTAAAAACATGTTTTGCCATTTGTTATTGTGAATGTTTTTGTATGTATGCATGTACGCATGTCTGTCTGTCTGTCTGTCTGTCTGTCTGTCTGTCTGTCTGTCTGTCTGTCTACCTGTCTGTCTACCTGTCTGTCTATGTATGTATGTATGTATGTATGTATGTATGTATCTATCTATCTATCTATCTATCTATCTATCTATCTATCTATCTATCTATCTATATATCTATATATATATATATATATTTATATATTTATATATCTTTTACTCACTTTTACTTCTTTGAGTCATTTGACTGTGGCCATGCTGGAGCACCGCCTTTAGTGGAGCAAATCGACCCCAGAACTTATTCTTTGTAAGCCTAGTACTTATTCTATTGGTCTCTTTTGCCGAACCGCTCAGTTACGGGGATGTAAACATGCCAACATCACTTGTCAAGCGATGATGAGGGCAAACACAGACACATACGGAAATACACACAGACAAACAGTCAGACAGACACACACACACACGCACACACGCACACACACATATATGACGGGCTTCTTTCAATTTCCGTCTTCCAAATCCACTCTCAAGGCTTTGGTCGGTCCGAGTAGAAGACACTTGCCCAAGGTGCCATGCAGTGGGACTGAACCCAGAACCATGTGGTTGGGAAGCAAGCTTCTTACCACACAGCCACTCATGTGCCTATATATATATATATATATATAATGTAATTGTGCGTTAACAAAGAAACCAATGGTTTTACGTGAATAAATCTTCACAATTGTTTAAGCGTGCCACATGGAAGAGATGGCACTCGTCTTTATCTTCGATTAATAGTTGTAATGTTTAAAATTAATAGATGGAATCTTCCAAAACCCATGGGTATGCAACCAATAGATGAATGCAGACAGTCATTACCGTAATACCAGCTTCCTTCGTCAGGAGGTAAATAGGCAGATCTTGAATAAATTCTAGGAATTGATGCCACACCCAGCATATAGTCAGCACCTGGTTCCCACCGATTATAAGTCGTTCTGATTTATAGGTCACTTACTGCGTTCATGACTCTTCATTAACCAAGAGGAGAGGGAAGCTTCGGTAAAAGTGTTCCTCGCCTCGAAGGATAAGAATTAGCGTCAGCGAGGGAGCAAAGAGGTCGCAGAAAGGTGGGCTCAGACGGTGCAAAACCATGGTTTCTACATTGAATGCTAGGTAGTTCCTGTTATAACTTGACGAATAAAGCAAATGTTACCAAGATATTGCAGAACTTTTTACTCAACATAATATACTATGATATAATATCACACACACACACACACTTATACACACACACACACACACACGCACACACTTATACACACACACACACACATATATACACATACATTTATATATGCATGTATTATATAAACAAAAACAACAACTAGCAAAATAAAAAACGCTACTACATCTCCCCCATACATAAACAAACTCCAAAAATCTAGAATATTCGAAATATTTGTAAAATGCTGCAGAAAAGATAAAAAAAATATTAAGAAAAATGAGGGGAAAAAATGAAGGAAAGAAACCGATGCAAATAAATAAATAAATAAATAAATAAATAAATAAATAAATAGACAAAAGATGAGTGAAATGAAAAAATACGATGAAGAATAGTTTGCAATGAAAGTTAACATCAATCCTGTTGATCGATCGAAGTCAATGAAATAATTAAGAAGTGATCGATTTTTCACTTTTTTTTTTATAAAATATATTCAAATTACAGTTAACGTAGAAAGAATGAGAGAGAGACAAAGAGAGAAGGAAAGAGAGAATGTGTGTGTGTTTGTGTGACGAAGAAGAGAATTAAAGAGATAGAGAAAAGCGATATAGAAAAATACGAAGAGGAGAGTTAGAAGTGAAGATAGACGGATAGATAGATAAATAGATAGATAGATAGATAGATAGATAGATAGAGAGAGAGAGAGAGAGAGAGAGAGAGATAGAGAGAGAAGAGAGAAAAAGATGGTGGACACACAGAGGGAGAAATGTCGAATAGTCATGTGGAGATAGCAGAGAGCACACACACACACACATACACATGTATGTTGTATGTATCTCCCATCCTCTCTCACTGTGTGTGTATGTGTGTGTGTGTGCGTATATATATATATACATATATATGCATATATATATATATATA
>NC_068993.1:56580433-56582339 GCF_001194135.2 Octopus bimaculoides
ATATATATATATATACATAGTATGAACATTTAGTGAACAGATGATGTGTGCTGAAAAGATGATGTGTAATAGTTTTTATGAAGCTGTTTACATTCCTTGCATTTGTAATGTTTCTTATTCCACCAGCAACGTTTATAGATATTTATAGCGCCATGTTGACGATAATGTGGTGTAGACGTGTTTTAATACAAAATTATAGACGTCAATATGATTGTCGCAGATGTTATTAGATATTATTACCAGAAGTTAAATTTTTAACATTAGATTTATAATTCGTTCGTGAGGTGATTATTTTTGCTAGTGGTTAATTTACGTTGTCCGTGTCATTATTTGAGCATTGTCTCGTCTAATTATAATGGTCCTGTCTGCCATAAAGAAGCAGCAAAACGAGTCGAGATTTCGTCGACTGGATGATGGGTGCATGAAAGCTTAGAAATGCTAGTGATTTCTTTTAGCAAATTTACTATTCCAAACCAATCGCAGAGAACTCGTATGAAAATATGAACAAAAAACCCCATCATTGATAAAGTAGGCCACAAACATGTCTTTAATGCAACACACAATCAAATGTGATATATGATATACAACCTGTATATCTATCTATCTATCTATCTATCTATCTATCTATCTATCTATCTATCTATCTATCTATCTATCTATCTATTTATCTATACATACATACATACATACATACATACATACATACATACATACATATATACATACATACAATCATTCATACACACATAAATATATGAATAGAAGCAGACATGGCAATGGGATTAAGAGTCCATCTCACAACCCCATGGTTTCAGGTTCAGTCCCATTACACGTTATTTTAGACAAGTGTAATGTAACCCGAGGCCAAAAAGTACCCTGCAAGCGAATTTGTTAGACGGTGTAAACACACACACACACACACACAAACACACACGCACCATATTTGGCGGCGTATACGCTTATCTTATTTTTAAAAGTATTAGCAAATTGCTCTGCGCTTCATGCAGCAGTAATTCAACGGTATTATTGATAGGAGACCGAATGTCATACGGAGCTGCAGAAGCATAAGACCTCTCGCGACCGTTAGTAAAACAATTGTTAGTCATGACAAAATACTGAAAACAAACCGAAATATCACAGTCACTTAGCAGAGACTTACGAAATATTGCTCATGGTTCGTCGGCCATTATGAGGGCAGGTCATATCATCACATAATATTTCTACAGTATATATAACTCACACCTCATATGTGTCTTATATTATTTAATTACTGTGTTACCTTTCAGAAACAGATTAAAAAAAAAAAAAAAAATCTAAATGAAACATTCTCATAGAAAGATGAAAGGAAATTTAAACGTTTTTCTCCGCCTGGCAGCTATTTGCAATGAGCGAATGACAACAAAAACCTTAGCGGCATTGCGCCACCATGGTGGCTGATCGCATTAACACAAAACATCACAGAGAAAAATACGAGTTTTACATCCTGCATATAAATTCTCTTGATCAACATATAAACAACTATACATTTGATCTGAAAGAACAATATGATCAGATATGGTTCGCATATAACGTAGTTTACATATGATAAATTTATGGTTTCATATTTTATTCCAGAACACTGTTACAGTATTGTATTTATACGCACAGAATCATGCATTTCCTTCACTAAAACCATTTAAAAATATCTTTCAACGACTATATGACGAAACATTATATATTGGTTTTCTTTCCACAAAATATACTTGTAAAATAGTGGTTCGTCTTATGTGAAAGTGAGTCCTATACTCCGGCAAATGCAGTATATATATATATGTGTTGTGTGTTTGTGTACACACACACACACACACACACACACACACACACACACACACACACACACACACACACACACACACACACACACACA
>NC_068993.1:56583082-56585020 GCF_001194135.2 Octopus bimaculoides
ATATATATATATATATATATACATATATACGTAAATGGATGTGTGCCTGTATGTATACATATGTACATATATAGATGTCTGCGTGTATCTATCTATCTATCTATCTATCTATCTATCTATCTATCTATCTATCTATCTATCTATCTATCTGTGTGTGTCGGCGTGTGTGAGTGTGTGTGTGTTTGTGTTGGCGTGTGTTTGTGTATGTGTGTGTGGTGTTTTATAACTAATGTTGAAATAGCTTCTTTTCTCTTTGAAAAAAAAAAGGAGAGAACAGTGAAGAAGAAAGAAAAACTATTGAAAAACAAAGGAAATTTACATATCATATTCATTTCAAACATATTTTGAATTCAAAGAATAACATTTGAAATTACAGAAGCGAAACGATACTATAGTTTAATAACAACAGCAACAACGACATCGATGACAACAGCAACAACAACTGAAAACTATATGTAAAACTGTCTATTTATGCAAATTTTACTGCAAAATAATGTAGAATTATACGCTCTGTCGCACAAATCAGTCGGTATCTCGATTCAGCAAGGATATTTGTAACTATTTATACGAGACCTCGCTTTGAAGTCTAGTTCAGTAGTAACTTGTATAGCCATAGTTTCGCGTGCAAATTTTTACTTTTAATGTTTTACATTTTTTTAAGCGCCTCGTGTCAAGTTAACTTTTGGAAATAAGCCCAAAATATACAATCTTAATAATAATGCCTTAGCTACAGAAAACATTAATTGGACACTACATTTAACACCAAAAAATATTTCGTAGCTTGCATAAGAATATTAATGATTAAAGAATAAAAAAATGACTGAGTTTCTAATTGTAATTGGATTAAATATTGTGGTGAAGTATTTTTTGATGTAGAGATGGAATCATACGATAAGGTGAGGTTTCTGAATTAATCGGATTATTTATTTTGGAGTGATTTCCGAAGTTATACCGCTCCGTTGAGCTCGGTATTTACCGGAATGATGGATTGTTTATTTTGTGAAGTATGAATGGTTATAGAATGGACTATATTCGGAAAGAATCTATCAAAATATTCACAGAGTTATATTTAAAGATTACCGTATATAAGACTCTAAGTATAGTTAATTTCTTAGATATAACTAAAGGCTTGGGCCTTTATGGGGAACCTAACCAGGAAACTCAGTACATTAATATTAATTCCATCTACGCCCGAACAATTCCCCAAATGGTTACTAACATCAGTAAGCGAATAACCAAGTTACCTCCTACGAAGAATCCTTTATTACAATTGCATATTAAAAGACAGTGTTTTCAAAGATGGAAAACATTGAAAACAGAACAACAATGATAGTCATAAACACAAAAATAATAATGGAAAGATTAGATTATATAGATATTCTCCTTAATGTTTAAATGTTTGTTCTACTACTCCTAGAATTTTCATAAACCTTATAAATAAACATTTTCCCATAAGCCACAGATACAAAAACATCAATACAAATAATGTTAATGTGAATTATAGTTGCACCAAAACCTTGGCTGTTGCAATGGCCTAAACAAACATAAAAAAGAAACATCTGTACAAACACGTAAATATTTCCCCCTCTATGTAATTATAACAATCCGAATATCTGCCTTCTCAGCGGTATGTATTTTCAAATGGTTAATTTATCGATCTGAGGCCCCTCTCGAAAAAAACGATAATGAAATAAAACAGATATATGGTGCTCACTGAATATTCTTTAATAAATATATTCTCCAACGTGTGTATATATATATAAAGTTATTTAGAAAAGTATTTCCTTTTACAAATATATATGGCGTTTTAAAAGATGAATATATCTAAAATTCCAAGTTCGATCATTATAAACACTTGCTGTCTTTCTTTAATGGTTTCAGAAATCTGAATTAGTGAATACCTGCAGATTCTCTACTGAGTGAGTGAGTCAGTGAATG
>NC_068993.1:56587342-56591381 GCF_001194135.2 Octopus bimaculoides
TTCTTCTTCTTCTTCTTCTTCTTCTTCTTCTTCTTCTTCTTCTTCTTCCCCTCCTCCCTTTTTTTGTTATTTGGCATCGACAGTACTGCTGACTGAAACGAACATCACCTCAACATCCAGCATCTCGTGACCTCTGATCCCCCCGGCCCATATCGACCCATACGACCTCCTCCTCCCACCGACCATTCACCAAATGTCCTTAATAACGCGAGAAAATAATGAGATTAAGGTAAAACAGCGAAGAATCTAGAAAAATGATGTTTTTGTGATGGCTTTAGCTCTTGTGGTTTGCAGGGATAAGGACTGGGGCTGAGTGAAGGGATGGCGGGGGCTAAGGTGATGGTGCTTGTGATGGTGATGTGTGGCGTTGTTGTTGTTGTTGCTGCTGCTGACGATGATGATGATGATAATGATGATGATGGTAATGATAGTTTTGGTGTTGACGATAATGACGGTGAAGGCGATGGTGGCATAATGCCTTGCGTGATACGATGGTGATGGTGATAACGATGATGATGATGATAATGATGATGATGGTAGTGGTGGTGGTGGTGGTGGTGGTGATGGTGGTGGTGGTGACGATGATGATGATGATGATGATCATGGTGATGATGATGATGATGCCGACGATGTCGACTATGATAGTGATGACGATGATGACAATCATAATGACAAAGACGACGACGATGATGATGGTGATAAAGAAGAAGAGGATAACCTTGGTGATGCTGATAAAATTGATGGTGATAATGACGGTGATGATGAGGATGGTGGTGGCCGTGACAATGATGATGGTGACGATGTCGATGACGACGACGACGACGACGACGACGACGACGAAGACAACGACGGGGTCGATGATGTTGCTGTTGCTGAATACAATATTTACAAACAGACACATAGACACACAGGAACAAACCCACCGCCCCCATTAATAACTAAATTAAAAACTGATTAATTATTGTTATCCAGTCGCTCCTTCCAATACGCCGCACAGTTTCTCCGCCTCCACCAATACTCCAAGCACCCCCTCCTTTTCCAATTCACTTCCAGTTCCGCTCTTGTATCCATCCATTCATCCATTTCTAATCCATGCTGCTGCCATTTTAACAGACCTTCCCAATTCTTCACACACATTCCCCCGCCCCCATCTCATCCATTCCAGTTCTTCAACACCGTCCCGCCCACACAAAGAACTAATGTTGCAACAATTAAGATTATTAAATCGTCTAAATGTCTTTATATTTTATTTTCAAGTGAGGGCGCTGGTGTGTGTCTTTGGAGATTGAGGAACACATTATTAATATATCGTTATTATATTATTCCCATTATTAGCCACAAGTGGCCAAACTGTTAGGGACGGTACGGTACAAAGGCGATGTATAGATATGTATGTGTATATACAGTAATCCCTCGACCATAGCCGATTTTACGTTCTAAAATCCCTCGCGATTGGTGAAAATCTGCGAAGTAGAAACAGTACTTTACTGTATATTTTTCAGAATTATTTTTATAATTTCTATATGTTTTTCCGTTTATATATTTGTTTTGCAAGATTCTTGATGTGAAATCGTGTGTTGAAACAGATATTGTTGTATTTGGGGATGGTCATGTTGCCAGTTTAGCCAATAAGAACACACGCACTATATATTTGGGTGTTAATTTGCTTCAGCTTTATATTACATTAATCGTATTTCGGCCAGAGTTCTTTCGTCACACTTCTGTGAACTCATCAGTGGTCCTTTGCTCTCTTCTTTCTTATTTGTGCGTCCCTCCTTACTAACGATCAGCCATTTTGTATTTTGTATTATACAAAATACAGAATACAAAATGAAGTCAATTACTTCCATGTCTTCCAATCTTTTTAGTTCCTTCTCAACTCGATTTAACACCGCGAAAAGCACATTCCTTTTCGGTTTGAACACCGGCACCGCATTTTCTTTCAACTCAAACTTTACTTTGATTTTGTTTTTTACACGTTCCGAGTTCCTTCGAGAACACATCAGGGTACATCTTTAATCTTAATTTCAATTTTTCCGACGCATTATCTGACATGGACTGTGACACATTCACCTTATTACATAATGTATTCAATGGTAGATTCCACAGGTCGAATTCTTCCATTAAATCTTTCCCCGAACAGATTCATTGTATTTTTAGATACCATTATTTTACTTTTTCGCGTCATTTCTTTAAGTTTTATTTCTGGCGAAATTTCGCCCAAGAATTGAACTCGTTCCCCTGACACACTCTGAGCTATCTCAGTAGTTTTTTTTGTATACCAGCTTTCCTATCTTAATCTATGTTGCCGTATCGATACGTCTGAATCGGTATCTAATTGCATTTTCGTTTAAAAATCATTTATTTTTACTGACACAAATTTTCAGTTTTCTATGGTATAATTTATTTTCGTTGAGTAGACTTTCTTCGGTTTCTCATTTTTCTTCAACCAGCATTTTTACTGTCTAAGCCCAATTTTACCGCACTTAAAACATGTTTTATCTTTAAAGGGGCAATCTTTCTTAAAATGCAGGTCTCCGCAACCATATCACAGTTTTGGATTTATCTTTTGTCTTTTTTTTCTTTCAATACTTTCTTTACGCGCTTCTACATTATTATTATTATTATTATTATTATTATTATTATTATTATTATTATTATTATTATTATTATTATTATTATTATTATTATTATTATTATTATTATTATTATTATTATTGTTGTTGTTGTTGTTGTTGTCTTCTATTTTTCTTGTATCTTCTCGATGGTTTATTATTTGTCGAAGCTTAGTTCAACATTTTAATTCATCTTTGATAATATTCGTTTTCTAATTTCCGCGACTTCCGTTGCCGAAAGCCCTTTAAACGA
Organism: Octopus bimaculoides; assembly: GCF_001194135.2. Classification (NCBI taxonomy): domain Eukaryota; kingdom Metazoa; phylum Mollusca; class Cephalopoda; order Octopoda; family Octopodidae; genus Octopus; species Octopus bimaculoides. Next base: position 56,590,211 of record NC_068993.1, read on the forward strand.
ATATTAGGCACTTGAACATATATGGTGTTAATTCACCAATCTTAAACCTTTCACAAGCCTTATTAACAATACCAGCATATGTTACAAAATCGTTGGACTCATTCTTCTTTAAATTTAAACATTTACTTAACATACAAATATTACATTTTTTTGCTGTTTCTCCTGGGTAGACATCGATCTTTGTGCTTCAAGCGAGTATCTTTCACTTAGCTTTGAGTTCTGCATATCCCAGTTAGCATTGCAATTTTTGTTCGTCTGTATCCTCCTTGTATAATTTTTTCACATATTGGTCATATAAAAGCTTTTCTCGCCATTGTTTTAGCATAACTTTCTATAGACCAATTTTTCGCTTAGTTTCTATTTTTTTCTCACAATTTCTTTTATTCTCTCTCTCCCTTCTCCTCCCATCTATCTTTTACTTCAACCTCTATTTTGTATTTGCTGGTTACCTTGGAAACAAAAAACAGTATATTTTTATTTATTTTTTCGTACTTTATAGCAATTTGTATTTCCCATTATTTACTAGATATTTATGTAATCCTATAGTGGATTATATATAATAGTTTTCTCGTAGCATAAGGCTTTTCTTCCCTATTTTCACGGTAAGTATTATCTTTCTATGCCTTTCTAAATGTAGTCATTATTTTTCATGTTCTATCTCGTCTTAATAGTTCGTTTAGCGTCCTGTTGAGGATATTATAACTATTGCTTACTTTTGGGACAGCTACAATGTTGGTGCCTATTAACTTTTTTTTATTTGCATTTGCCTCTATTTTAAGTATTAAACTAATGCATGCGTAATATTCCTTCTCAACCTGGTTCGCTTGCGTGTGTATGTGTGTGTGTGTGTGTGTGTGTGTGTGTGTGTGTGTGTGTTCTACTCAGTCGAGTTCATTGATTTCTAAACATTTGCAACACTCCGTTTGGTGTAATTTTTTTAGCTTGTTTCTCTATCTCGCACGATATTAATGGTCTTAATCTATTTCCCTTTCTTCGTGGTTGCTGTACATCATTTTTCTAATCCGGATTTCATATTGAATTATCCAATAAATAGGGCGGCGAGATGGCAGAAACGTTAGCACGCCGTGAAAAATACTTAGCGGTATTTCGTCCGTCTTTACGCTCTGAGTTCAAATTCCGTCGCGGTCAATTTTGCATTTTATCCTTTCGG